>NC_080856.1:31968887-32252948 GCF_030435755.1 Ochotona princeps | reverse complement strand
CTTCCCGCTGCCATGGAAACCAAGTGCTCTGGCACCACATATGTCTGAAAGTGGATATGACACCTAGGGAACTCAGGGCGGTGGTGAATGGCAACTGCCCGAAGCAGCAGCACAGCTCTTCCAGTGCCAAAACAACTCCACCTGCCTCATGAACTTCACATACCTTCAGCTGTGCTAGCAGCTATCTCGGAAACCCTGTTTGGTCACTTCCGGTCCAATGCCCATTGAGCCGAGTGAGATGGAATCAAGCAGGTTGAGCACCCACACTAAACTAACATGGAGCTCCTCACTCAAGGCGCTCAAAACTCCACAGCCAAACACAAGTTCAGTGCCCAAGCCATTTCCCGCTGCCATGGAAACCAAGTGCTCTGGCACCACATATGTCTGAAAGTGGATATGACACCTAGGGAACTCAGGGCGGTGGTGAATGGCAACCGCCCGAAGCAGCAGCACAGCTCTTCCAGTGCCAAAACAACTCCACCTGCCTCATGAACTTCACATACCATCAGCTGTGCTAGCAGCGTTCTTGGAAACCCTGTTTGGTCACTTCCGGTCCAATGCCCATTGAGCCCAGTGGGATGGAATCAAGCAGGTTGAGCACCCACACTAAACTAACATGGAGCTCCTCACTCAGGGCGCTCAAAACTCCACAGCTAAACACAAGTTCAGTGGCCAAGCCATTTCCCGCTGCCATGGAAACCAAGAGCTCTGGCACCACATATGTCTGAAAGTGGATATGACACCTAGGGAACTCAGGGCGGTGGTGAATGGCAACAGCCCAGAGCAACAGCACTGCTCTTCCAGTGCCAAAACAACTCCACCTGCCTCATGAACTTCACATACCATCAGCTGTGCTAGCAGCTATCTAGGAAACCCTGTTTGGTCACTTCCGGTCCAATGCCCATTGAGCCCAGTGGGATGGAATCAAGCAGGTTGAGCACCCACACTAAACTTACATGGAGGTCCTCACTCAAGGCGCTCAAAACTCTACAGCCAAACACAAGTTCAGCGCCCAAGCTACTTCCCGCTGCCATGGAAACCAAGTGCTCTGGCACCACATATGTCTGAAAGTGGATATGACACCTAGGGAACTCAGGGCGGTGGTGAATGGCAACTGCCCGAAGCAGCAGCACAGCTCTTCCAGTGCCAAAACAACTCCACCTGCCTCATGAACTTCACATACCATCAGCTGTGCTAGCAGCTATCTAGGAAACCTGTTTGGTCACTTCCGGTCCAATGCCCATTGAGCCCAGTGGGATGGAATCAAGCAGGTTGAGCACCCACACTAAACTAACATGCACCTCCTCACTCAAGGCGCTCAAAACTCCACTGCCAAACACAAGTTCAGCGCCCAAGCCATTTCCCATTGCCATGGAAACCAAGTGCTCTGGCACCACATATGTCTGAAAGTGGATATGACACCTAGGGAACTCAGGGCGGTGGTGAATGGCAACTGCCCGAAGCAGCAGCAAAACAGCTCTTCCAGTGCCAAAACAACTCCACCTGCCTCATGAACTTCACATACCATCAGCTGTGCTAGCAGCTATCTAGGAAACTCTGGTCACTTCCGGTCCAATGCCCATTGAGCCCAGTGGGATGGAATCAAGCAGGTTGAGCACCCACACTAAACTTACATGGAGGTCCTCACTCAAGGCGCTCAAAACTCTACAGCCAAACACAAGTTCAGCGCCCAAGCCATTTCCCGCTGCCATGGAAACCAAGTGCTCTGGCACCACATATGTCTGAAAGTGGATATGACACCTAGGGAACTCAGGGCGGTGGTGAATGGCAACTGCCCGAAGCAGCAGCACAGCTCTTCCAGTGCCAAAACAACTCCACCTGCCTCATGAACTTCACATACCATCAGCTGTGCTAGCAGCGTTCTTGGAAACCCTGTTTGGTCACTTCCGGTCCAATGCCCATTGAGCCCAGTGGGATGGAATCAAGCAGGTTGAGCACCCACACTAAACTAACATGGAGCTCCTCACTCAAGGCGCTCAAAACTCCACAGCCAAACACAAGTTCAGTGGCCAAGCCATTTCCCGCTGCCATGGAAACCAAGAGCTCTGGCACCACATATGTCTGAAAGTGGATATGACACCTAGGGAACTCAGGGCGGTGGTGAATGGCAACAGCCCAGAGCAACAGCACTGCTCTTCCAGTGCCAAAACAACTCCACCTGCCTCATGAACTTCACATACCATCAGCTGTGCTAGCAGCTATCTAGGAAACCCTGTTTGGTCACTTCCGGTCCAATGCCCATTGAGCCCAGTGGGATGGAATCAAGCAGGTTGAGCACCCACACTAAACTTACATGGAGGTCCTCACTCAAGGCGCTCAAAACTCTACAGCCAAACACAAGTTCAGCGCCCAAGCCACTTCCCGCTGCCATGGAAACCAAGTGCTCTGGCACCACATATGTCTGAAAGTGGATATGACACCTAGGGAACTCAGGGCGGTGGTGAATGGCAACTGCCCGAAGCAGCAGCACAGCTCTTCCAGTGCCAAAACAACTCCACCTGCCTCATGAACTTCACATACCATCAGCTGTGCTAGCAGCTATCTAGGAAACCTGTTTGGTCACTTCCGGTCCAATGCCCATTGAGCCCAGTGGGATGGAATCAAGCAGGTTGAGCACCCACACTAAACTAACATGCACCTCCTCACTCAAGGCGCTCAAAACTCCACTGCCAAACACAAGTTCAGCGCCCAAGCCATTTCCCATTGCCATGGAAACCAAGTGCTCTGGCACCACATATGTCTGAAAGTGGATATGACACCTAGGGAACTCAGGGCGGTGGTGAATGGCAACTGCCCGAAGCAGCAGCAAAACAGCTCTTCCAGTGCCAAAACAACTCCACCTGCCTCATGAACTTCACATACCATCAGCTGTGCTAGCAGCTATCTAGGAAACTCTGGTCACTTCCGGTCCAATGCCCATTGAGCCCAGTGGGATGGAATCAAGCAGGTTGAGCACCCACACTAAACTTACATGGAGGTCCTCACTCAAGGCGCTCAAAACTCTACAGCCAAACACAAGTTCAGCGCCCAAGCCACTTTCCGCTGCCATGGAAACTAAGTGCTCTGGCACCACATATGTCTGAAAGTGGATATGACACCTAGGGAACTCAGGGCGGTGGTGAATGGCAACTGCCCGAAGCAGCAGCACAGCTCTTCCAGTGCCAAAACAACTCCACCTGCCTCATGAACTTCACATACCATCAGCTGTGCTAGCAGCGTTCTTGGAAACCCTGTTTGGTCACTTCCGGTCCAATGCCCATTGAGCCCAGTGGGATGGAATCAAGCAGGTTGAGCACCCACACTAAACTAACATGGAGCTCCTCACTCAAGGCGCTCAAAACTCCACAGCCAAACACAAGTTCAGTGGCCAAGCCATTTCCCGCTGCCATGGAAACCAAGAGCTCTGGCACCACATATGTCTGAAAGTGGATATGACACCTAGGGAACTCAGGGCGGTGGTGAATGGCAACAGCCCAGAGCAACAGCACTGCTCTTCCAGTGCCAAAACAACTCCACCTGCCTCATGAACTTCACATACCATCAGCTGTGCTAGCAGCTATCTAGGAAACCCTGTTTGGTCACTTCCGGTCCAATGCCCATTGAGCCCAGTGGGATGGAATCAAGCAGGTTGAGCACCCACACTAAACTTACATGGAGGTCCTCACTCAAGGCGCTCAAAACTCTACAGCCAAACACAAGTTCAGCGCCCAAGCCACTTGCCGCTGCCATGGAAACTAAGTGCTCTGGCACCACATATGTCTGAAAGTGGATATGACACCTAGGGAACTCAGGGCGGTGGTGAATGGCAACTGCCCGAAGCAGCAGCACAGCTCTTCCAGTGCCAAAACAACTCCACCTGCCTCATGAACTTCACATACCATCAGCTGTGCTAGCAGCGTTCTTGGAAACCCTGTTTGGTCACTTCCGGTCCAATGCCCATTGAGCCCAGTGGGATGGAATCAAGCAGGTTGAGCACCCACACTAAACTAACATGGAGCTCCTCACTCAAGGCGCTCAAAACTCCACAGCCAAACACAAGTTCAGTGGCCAAGCCATTTCCCGCTGCCATGGAAACCAAGAGCTCTGGCACCACATATGTCTGAAAGTGGATATGACACCTAGGGAACTCAGGGCGGTGGTGAATGGCAACAGCCCAGAGCAACAGCACTGCTCTTCCAGTGCCAAAACAACTCCACCTGCCTCATGAACTTCACATACCATCAGCTGTGCTAGCAGCTATCTAGGAAACCCTGTTTGGTCACTTCCGGTCCAATGCCCATTGAGCCCAGTGGGATGGAATCAAGCAGGTTGAGCACCCACACTAAACTTACATGGAGGTCCTCACTCAAGGCGCTCAAAACTCTACAGCCAAACACAAGTTCAGCGCCCAAGCCACTTCCCGCTGCCATGGAAACCAAGTGCTCTGGCACCACATATGTCTGAAAGTGGATATGACACCTAGGGAACTCAGGGCGGTGGTGAATGGCAACTGCCCGAAGCAGCAGCACAGCTCTTCCAGTGCCAAAACAACTCCACCTGCCTCATGAACTTCACATACCATCAGCTGTGCTAGCAGCTATCTAGGAAACCTGTTTGGTCACTTCCGGTCCAATGCCCATTGAGCCCAGTGGGATGGAATCAAGCAGGTTGAGCACCCACACTAAACTAACATGCACCTCCTCACTCAAGGCGCTCAAAACTCCACAGCCAAACACAAGTTCAGCGCCCAAGCCATTTCCCATTGCCATGGAAACCAAGTGCTCTGGCACCACATATGTCTGAAAGTGGATATGACACCTAGGGAACTCAGGGCGGTGGTGAATGGCAACTGCCCGAAGCAGCAGCAAAACAGCTCTTCCAGTGCCAAAACAACTCCACCTGCCTCATGAACTTCACATACCATCAGCTGTGCTAGCAGCTATCTAGGAAACTCTGGTCACTTCCGGTCCAATGCCCATTGAGCCCAGTGGGATGGAATCAAGCAGGTTGAGCACCCACACTAAACTTACATGGAGGTCCTCACTCAAGGCGCTCAAAACTCTACAGCCAAACACAAGTTCAGCGCCCAAGCCACTTGCCGCTGCCATGGAAACTAAGTGCTCTGGCACCACATATGTCTGAAAGTGGATATGACACCTAGGGAACTCAGGGCGGTGGTGAATGGCAACTGCCCGAAGCAGCAGCACAGCTCTTCCAGTGCCAAAACAACTCCACCTGCCTCATGTACTTCACATACCTTCAGCTGTGCTAGCAGCTATCTCGGAAACCCTGTTTGGTCACTTCCGGTCCAATGCCCATTGAGCCCAGTGGGATGGAATCAAGCAGGTTGAGCACCCACACTAAACTAACATGCACCTCCTCACTCAAGGCGCTCAAAACTCCACAGCCAAACACAAGTTCAGCGCCAAAGCCATTTCCCGCTGCCATGGAAAGCAAGAGCTCTGGCACCACATATGTCTGAAAGTGGATATGACACCTAGGGAACCAAGGGCAGTGCTGAATGGCAACTGCCGGAAGAAGCTGCACAGCTCTTCCAGTGCCAAAACAACTCCAAATGCCTCATGAACTTCACATACCATCAGCTGTGCTAGCAGCGTTCTAGGAAACCCTGTTTGGTCACTTCCGGTCCAATGCCCATTGAGCCCAGTGGGATGGAATCAAGCAGGTTGAGCACCCACACTAAACTAACATGCACCTCCTCACTCAAGGCGCTCAAAACTCCACTGCCAAACACAAGTTCAGCGCCCAAGCCATTTCCCATTGCCATGGAAACCAAGTGCTCTGGCACCACATATGTCTGAAAGTGGATATGACACCTAGGGAACTCAGGGCGGTGGTGAATGGCAACTGCCCGAAGCAGCAGCAAAACAGCTCTTCCAGTGCCAAAACAACTCCACCTGCCTCATGAACTTCACATACCATTAGCTGTGCTAGCAGCTATCTAGGAAACTCTGGTCACTTCTGGTCCAATGCCCATTGAGCCCAGTGGGATGGAATCAAGCAGGTTGAGCACCCACACTAAACTTACATGGAGGTCCTCACTCAAGGCGCTCAAAACTCTACAGCCAAACACAAGTTCAGCGCCCAAGCCACTTCCCGCTGCCATGGAAACTAAGTGCTCTGGCACCACATATGTCTGAAAGTGGATATGACACCTAGGGAACTCAGGGCGGTGGTGAATGGCAACTGCCCGAAGCAGCAGCACAGCTCTTCCAGTGCCAAAACAACTCCACCTGCCTCATGAACTTCACATACCTTCAGCTGTGCTAGCAGCTATCTCGGAAACCCTGTTTGGTCACTTTCGGTCCAATGCCCATTGAGCCGAGTGGGATGGAATCAAGCAGGTTGAGCACCCACACTAAACTAACATGGAGCTCCTCACTCAAGGCGCTCAAAACTCCACAGCCAAACACAAGTTCAGTGCCCAAGCCATTTCCCGCTGCCATGGAAACCAAGTGCTCTGGCACCACATATGTCTGAAAGTGGATATGACACCTAGGGAACTCAGGGCGGTGGTGAATGGCAACTGCCCGAAGCAGCAGCACAGCTCTTCCAGTGCCAAAACAACTCCACCTGCCTCATGAACTTCACATACCTTCAGCTGTGCTAGCAGCTATCTCGGAAACCCTGTTTGGTCACTTCCGGTCCAATGCCCATTGAGCCCAGTGGGATGGAATCAAGCAGGTTGAGCACCCACACTAAACTAACATGCACCTCCTCACTCAAGGCGCTCAAAACTCCACAGCCAAACACAAGTTCAGCGCCAAAGCCATTTCCCGCTGCCATGGAAAGCAAGAGCTCTGGCACCACATATGTCTGAAAGTGGATATGACACCTAGGGAACCAAGGGCAGTGCTGAATGGCAACTGCCGGAAGAAGCTGCACAGCTCTTCCAGTGCCAAAACAACTCCAAATGCCTCATGAACTTCACATACCATCAGCTGTGCTAGCAGCGTTCTAGGAAACCCTGTTTGGTCACTTCCGGTCCAATGCCCATTGAGCCCAGTGGGATGGAATCAAGCAGGTTGAGCACCCACACTAAACTAACATGCACCTCCTCACTCAAGGCGCTCAAAACTCCACTGCCAAACACAAGTTCAGCGCCCAAGCCATTTCCCATTGCCATGGAAACCAAGTGCTCTGGCACCACATATGTCTGAAAGTGGATATGACACCTAGGGAACTCAGGGCGGTGGTGAATGGCAACTGCCCGAAGCAGCAGCAAAACAGCTCTTCCAGTGCCAAAACAACTCCACCTGCCTCATGAACTTCACATACCATTAGCTGTGCTAGCAGCTATCTAGGAAACTCTGGTCACTTCTGGTCCAATGCCCATTGAGCCCAGTGGGATGGAATCAAGCAGGTTGAGCACCCACACTAAACTTACATGGAGGTCCTCACTCAAGGCGCTCAAAACTCTACAGCCAAACACAAGTTCAGCGCCCAAGCCACTTCCCGCTGCCATGGAAACTAAGTGCTCTGGCACCACATATGTCTGAAAGTGGATATGACACCTAGGGAACTCAGGGCGGTGGTGAATGGCAACTGCCCGAAGCAGCAGCACAGCTCTTCCAGTGCCAAAACAACTCCACCTGCCTCATGAACTTCACATACCTTCAGCTGTGCTAGCAGCTATCTCGGAAACCCTGTTTGGTCACTTCCGGTCCAATGCCCATTGAGCCGAGTGGGATGGAATCAAGCAGGTTGAGCACCCACACTAAACTAACATGGAGCTCCTCACTCAAGGCGCTCAAAACTCCACAGCCAAACACAAGTTCAGTGGCCAAGCCATTTCCCGCTGCCATGGAAACCAAGTGCTCTGGCACCACATATGTCTGAAAGTGGATATGACACCTAGGGAACTCAGGGCGGTGGTGAATGGCAACTGCCCAAAGCAGCAGCACAGCTCTTCCAGTGCCAAAACAACTCCACCTGCCTCATGAACTTCACATACCATCAGCTGTGCTAGCAGCGTTCTTGGAAACCCTGTTTGGTCACTTCCGGTCCAATGCCCATTGAGCCCAGTGGGATGGAATCAAGCAGGTTGAGCACCCACACTAAACTAACATGCACCTCCTCACTCAAGGCGCTCAAAACTCCACAGCCAAACACAAGTTCAGCGCCAAAGCCATTTCCCGCTGCCATGGAAATCAAGAGCTCTGGCACCACATATGTCTGAAAGTGGATATGACACCTAGGGAACCAAGGGCAGTGCTGAATGGCAACTGCCGGAAGAAGCTGCACAGCTCTTCCAGTGCCAAAACAACTCCAAATGCCTCATGAACTTCACATACCATCAGCTGTGCTAGCAGCGTTCTTGGAAACCCTGTTTGGTCACTTCCGGTCCAATGCCCATTGAGCCCAGTGGGATGGAATCAAGCAGGTTGAGCACCCACACTAAACTAACATGCACCTCCTCACTCAAGGCGCTCAAAACTCCACTGCCAAACACAAGTTCAGCGCCCAAGCCATTTCCCATTGCCATGGAAACCAAGTGCTCTGGCACCACATATGTCTGAAAGTGGATATGACACCTAGGGAACTCAGGGCGGTGGTGAATGGCAACTGCCCGAAGCAGCAGCAAAACAGCTCTTCCAGTGCCAAAACAACTCCACCTGCCTCATGAACTTCACATACCATCAGCTGTGCTAGCAGCTATCTAGGAAACCCTGTTTGGTCACTTCCGGTCCAATGCCCATTGAGCCCAGTGGGATGGAATCAAGCAGGTTGAGCACCCACACTAAAATAACTCACATGGAGCTCCTCACTCAAGGGGCTCAAAACTCCACAGCCAAACACAAGTTCAGTGGCCAAGCCATTTCCCGCTGCCATGGAAACCAAGTGCTCTGGCACCACATATGTCTGAAAGTGGATATGACACCTAGGGAACCCAGGGCGGTGATGAATGGCAACTGCCCGAAGCAGCAGCACAGCTTTTCCAGTGCCAAAACAACTCCACCTGCCTCATGAACTTCACATACCATCAGCTGTGCTAGCAGCGTTCTAGGAAACCCTGTTTGGTCACTTCCGGTCCAATGCCCATTGAGCAAAGTGGGATGGAATCAAGCAGGTTGAGCACCCACACTAAAATCACTTGAAGCTCCTCACTCAAGCCGCTCAAAACTCCACAGCCAAACAAAAGTACAGCGCACAAGCCATTTCCCGCTGCCATGGAAACCAAGTGCTCTGGCACCACATATGTCTGAAAGTGGATATGACACCTAGGGAACCCAGGGCGGTGGTGAATCGCATCTGCCCAGAGCAACAGCACTGCTCTTCCAGTGCCAAAAAAACTCCACCTGCCTCATGAACTTCACATACCATCAGCTGCGCTAGCAGCTATCTAGGAAACCCTGTTTGGTCACTTCCGGTCCAATGCCCATTGAGCCCAGTGGGATGGAATCAAGCAGGTTGAGCACCCACACTAAACTAACATGCACCTCCTCACTCAAGGCGCTCAAAACTCCACAGCCAAACACAAGTTCAGTGCCCAAGCCACTTCCCGCTGCCATGGAAACCAAGTGCTCTGGCACCACATATGTCTGAAAGTGGATATGACACCTAGGGAACTCAGGGCGGTGGTGAATGGCAACTGCCCGAAGCAGCAGCACAGCTCTTCCAGTGCCAAAACAACTCCACCTGCCTCATGAACTTCACATACCTTCAGCTGTGCTAGCAGCTATCTCGGAAACCCTGTTTGGTCACTTCCGGTCCAATGCCCATTGAGCCCAGTGGGATGGAATCAAGCAGGTTGAGCACCCACACTAAACTAACATGCACCTCCTCACTCAAGGCGCTCAAAACTCCACAGCCAAACACAAGTTCAGCGCCCAAGCCATTTCCCGCTGCCATGGAAAGCAAGAGCTCTGGCACCACATATGTCTGAAAGTGGATATGACACCTAGGGAACCAAGGGCAGTGCTGAATGGCAACTGTCGGAAGAAGCTGCACAGCTCTTCCAGTGCCAAAACAACTCCACCTGCCTCATGAACTTCACATACCATCAGCTGTGCTAGCAGCTATCTAGGAAACCCTGTTTGGTCACTTCCGGTCCAATGCCCATTGAGCCCAGTGGGATGGAATCAAGCAGGTTGAGCACCCACACTAAAATAACATGCACCTCCTCACTCAAGGCGCTCAAAACTCCACAGCCAAACACAAGTTCAGTGCCCAAGCCATTTCCCGCTGCCATGGAAACCAAGAGCTCTGGCACCACATATGTCTGAAAGTGGATATGACACCTAGGGAACTCAGGGCGGTGGTGAATGGCAACAGCCCAGAGCAACAGCACAGCTCTTCCAGTGCCAAAACAACTCCACCTGCCTCATCAACTTCACATACCATCAGCTGTGCTAGCAGCTATCTAGGAAACTCTGTTTGGTCACTTCCGGTCCAATGCCCATTGAGCCCAGTGGGATGGAATCAAGCAGGTTGAGCACCCACACTAAACTAACATGCACCTCCTCACTCAAGGCGCTCAAAACTCTACAGCCAAACACAAGTTCAGCGCCCAAGCCACTTCCCGCTGCCATGGAAACCAAGTGCTCTGGCACCACATATGTCTGAAAGTGGATATGACACCTAGGGAACTCAGGGCGGTGGTGAATGGCAACTGCCCGAAGCAGCAGCACAGCTCTTCCAGTGCCAAAACAACTCCACCTGCCTCATGAACTTCACATACCATCAGCTGTGCTAGCAGCTATCTAGGAAACCTGTTTGGTCACTTCCGGTCCAATGCCCATTGAGCCCAGTGGGATGGAATCAAGCAGGTTGAGCACCCACACTAAACTAACATGCACCTCCTCACTCAAGGCGCTCAAAACTCCACTGCCAAACACAAGTTCAGCGCCCAAGCCATTTCCCATTGCCATGGAAACCAAGTGCTCTGGCACCACATATGTCTGAAAGTGGATATGACACCTAGGGAACTCAGGGCGGTGGTGAATGGCAACTGCCCGAAGCAGCAGTAAAACAGCTCTTCCAGTGCCAAAACAACTCCACCTGCCTCATGAACTTCACATACCATCAGCTGTGCTAGCAGCTATCTAGGAAACTCTGTTTGGTCACTTCTGGTCCAATGCCCATTGAGCCCAGTGGGATGGAATCAAGCAGGTTGAGCACCCACACTAAACTTACATGGAGGTCCTCACTCAAGGCGCTCAAAACTCTACAGCCAAACACAAGTTCAGCGCCCAAGCCACTTCCCGCTGCCATGGAAACCAAGTGCTCTGGCACCACATATGTCTGAAAGTGGATATGACACCTAGGGAACTCAGGGCGGTGGTGAATGGCAACTGCCCGAAGCAGCAGCACAGCTCTTCCAGTGCCAAAACAACTCCACCTGCCTCATGAACTTCACATACCTTCAGCTGTGCTAGCAGCTATCTCGGAAACCCTGTTTGGTCACTTCCGGTCCAATGCCCATTGAGCCGAGTGGGATGGAATCAAGCAGGTTGAGCACCCACACTAAACTAACATGGAGCTCCTCACTCAAGGCGCTCAAAACTCCACAGCCAAACACAAGTTCAGTGCCCAAGCCATTTCCCGCTGCCATGGAAACCAAGTGCTCTGGCACCACATATGTCTGAAAGTGGATATGACACCTAGGGAACTCAGGGCGGTGGTGAATGGCAACTGCCCGAAGCAGCAGCACAGCTCTTCCAGTGCCAAAACAACTCCACCTGCCTCATGAACTTCACATACCATCAGCTGTGCTAGCAGCGTTCTTGGAAACCCTGTTTGGTCACTTCCGGTCCAATGCCCATTGAGCCCAGTGGGATGGAATCAAGCAGGTTGAGCACCCACACTAAACTAACATGCACCTCCTCACTCAAGGCGCTCAAAACTCCACAGCCAAACACAAGTTCAGCGCCAAAGCCATTTCCCGCTGCCATGGAAACTAAGTGCTCTGGCACCACATATGTCTGAAAGTGGATATGACACCTAGGGAACCAAGGGCAGTGCTGAATGGCAACTGCCGGAAGAAGCTGCACAGCTCTTCCAGTGCCAAAACAACTCCAAATGCCTCATGAATTTCACATACCATCAGCTGTGCTAGCAGCTATCTAGGAAACCCTGTTTGGTCACTTCCGGTCCAATGCCCATTGAGCCCAGTGGGATGGAATCAAGCAGGTTGAGCACCCACACTAAACTAACATGCACCTCCTCACTCAAGCCGCTCAAAACTCCACAGTCAAATACTAGTTCAGCGCACAAGCCATTTCCCGATACCATGGAAACCAAGTGCTCTGGCACCACATATGTCTGAAAGTGGATTTGACACCTAGGGAACTCAGGGCGGTGGTGAATGGCAACTGCCCGAAGCAGCAGCACAGCTCTTCCAGTGCCAAAACAACTCCACCTGCCTCATGAACTTCACATACCATCAGCTGTGCTAGCAGCTATCTAGGAAACCCTGTTTGGTCACTTCCGGTACAATTCCCATTGAGCCCAGTGGGATGGAATCAAGCAGGTTGAGCACCCACACTAAATTAACATGGAGCTCCTCACTCAAGGCGCTCAAAACTCCACAGCCAAATACTAGTTCAGCGCCCAAGCCATTTCCCGCTGCCATGGAAACCAAGTGCTCTGGCACCACATATGTCTGAAAGTGGATATGACACCTAGGGAACTCAGGGCCGTGGTGAATGGCAACTGCCCGAAGCAGCAGCACAGCTCTTCCAGTGCCAAAACAACTCCACCTGTCTCATGAACTTCACATACCATCAGCTGTGCTAGCAGCGTTCTAGGAAACCCTGTTTGGTCACTTCCGGTCCAATGCCCATTGAGCCCAGTGGGATGGAATCAAGCAGGTTGAGCACCCACACTAAACTAACATGCAGCTCCTCACTCAAGGGGCTCAAAACTCCACAGCCAAACACAAGTTCAGCGCCCAAGCCATTTCCCGCTGCCATGGAAACCAAGTGCTCTGGCACCACATATGTCTGAAAGTGGATATGACACCTAGGGAACTCAGGGCGGTGGTGAATGGCAACTGCCCGAAGCAGCAGCACAGCTCTTCCAGTGCCAAAACAACTCAACCTGCCTCAGGAACTTCACATACCATCAGCTGTGCTAGCAGCTATCTAGGAAACCCTGTTTGGTCTCTTCTGGTCCAATGCCCATTGAGCCCAGTGGGATGGAATCAAGCAGGTTGAGCACCCACACTAAACTAACATGCACCTCCTCACTCAAGCCGCTCAAAACTCCACAGCCAAATACTAGTTCAGCGCCCAAGCCATTTTCCGCTGCCATGGAAACCAAGTGCTCTGGCACCACATATGTCTGAAAGTGGATATGACACCTAGGGAACTCAGGGCGGTGGTGAATGGCAACTGCCCGAAGTAGCAGCACAGCTCTTCCAGTGCCAAAACAACTCCACCTGCCTCATGAACTTCACATACCTTCAGCTGTGCTAGCAGCTATCTAGGAAACCCGGTTTGGTCACTTCAGGTCCAATGCCCATTGAGCTCAAGGGGATGGAATCAAGCAGGTTGAGCACCCACACTAAACTAACATGGAGCTCCTCACTCAAGGCGCTCAAAACTCCACAGCCAAACACAAGTTCAGCGCCCAAGCCATTTCCCGCTGCCATGGAAACCAAGTGCTCTGGCACCACATATGTCTGAAAGTGGATATGACACCTAGGGAACTCAGGGCGGTGGTGAATGGCAACTGCCGGAAGAAGCTACAAAGATCTTCCAGTGCCAAAACAACTCCACCTGCCTCATGAACTTCACATACCATCAGCTGTGCTAGCAGCGTTCTTGGAAACCCTGTTTGGTCACTTCCGGTCCAATGCCCATTGAGCCGAGTGGGATGGAATCAAGCAAGATGAGCACCCACACTAAACTAACATGCAGCTCCTCACTCAAGGGGCTCAAAACTCCACAGCCAAATACAAGTTAGCGCCCAAGCCATTTCCCGCTGCCATGGAAACCAAGTGCTCTGGCACCACATATGTCTGAAAGTGGATATGACACCTAGGGAACTCAGGGCGGTGGTGAATGGCAACTGCCCGAAGCAGCAGCACAGCTCTTCCAGTGCCAAAACAACTCCACCTGCCTCATGAACTTCACATACCATCAGCTGTGCTAGCAGCGTTCTAGGAAACCCTGTTTGGTCACTTCCGGTCCAATGCCCATTGAACCGAGTGGGATGGAATCAAGCAGGTTGAGCACCCACACAAAACTTGCAAAAAGATCCTCACTCAAGGCGCTCAAAACTCCACAGCCAAACACAAGTTCAGCACCCAAGCCATTTCCCATTGCCATGGAAACCAAGTGCTCTGGCACCACATATGTCTGAAAGTGGATATGACACCTAGGGATCTCAGGGCGGTGGTGAATCGCATCTGCCCAGAGCAACAGCACTGCTCTTCCAGTGCCAAAAAAACTCCATCTGCCTCATGAACTTCACATACCATCAGCTGCGCTAGCAGCGTTCTAGGAAACCCTGTTTGGTCACTTCCGGTCCAATGCCCATTGAGCCCAGTGGGATGGAATCAAGCAAGTTGAGCACCCACACTAAACTAACATGGAGCTCCTCACTCAAGGCGCTCAAAACTCCACAGCCAAACACAAGTTCAGCGCCCAAGCCATTTCCCATTGCCATGGAAACCAAGTGCTCTGGCACCACATATGTCTGAAAGTGGATATGACACCTAGGGAACTCAGGGCCGTGGTGAATGGCAACTGCCCGAAGCAGCAGCACAGCTCTTCCAGTGCCAAAACAACTCCACCTGCCTCATGAACTTCACATACCATCAGCTGTGCTAGCAGCTATCTAGGAAACCCTGTTTGGTCACTTCCGGTCCAATTCCCATTGAGCCCAGTGGGATGGAATCAAGCAGGTTGAGCACCCACACTAAACTAACATGCACCTCCTCACTCAAGGCGCTCAAAACTCCACAGCCAAATACAAGTTAGCGCCCAAGCCATTTCCCGCTGCCATGGAAACCAAGTGCTCTGGCACCACATATGTCTGAAAGTGGATATGACACCTAGGGAACTCAGGGCGGTGGTGAATGGCAACTGCCCGAAGCAGCAGCACAGCTCTTCCAGTGCCAAAACAACTCCACCTGCCTCATGAACTTCACATACCATCAGCTGTGCTAGCAGCGTTCTAGGAAACCCTGTTTGGTCACTTCCGGTCCAATGCCCATTGAGCCCAGTGGGATGGAATCAAGCAGGTTGAGCACCCACACTAAAATAACATGCACCTCCTCACTCAAGGAGCTCAAAACTCCACATCCAAACACAAGTTCAGCGCCCAAGCCATTTCCCGCTGCCATGGAAACCAAGTGCTCTGGCACCACATATGTCTGAAAGTGGATATGACACCTAGGGATCTCAGGGCGGTGGTGAATCGCATCTGCCCAGAGCAACAGCACTGCTCTTCCAGTGCCAAAAAAACTCCACCTGCCTCATGAACTTCACATACCATCAGCTGCGCTAGCAGCTATCTAGGAAACCCTGTTTGGTCACTTCCGGTCCAATGCCCATTGAGCCCAGTGGGATGGAATCAAGCAAGTTGAGCACCCACACTAAACTAACATGGAGCTCCTCACTCAAGGCGCTCAAAACTCCACAGCCAAACACAAGTTCAGCGCCCAAGCCATTTCCCATTGCCATGGAAACCAAGTGCTCTGGCACCACATATGTCTGAAAGTGGATATGACACCTAGGGAACTCAGGGCGGTGGTGAATGGCAACAGCCCAGAGCAACAGCACTGCTCTTCCAGTGCCAAAACAACTCCACCTGCCTCATGAACTTCACATACCATCAGCTGTGCTAGCAGCTATCTAGGAAACTCTGTTTGGTCACTTCCGGTCCAATGCCCATTGAGCCGAGTGGGATGGAATCAAGCAGGTTGAGCACCCACACTAAACTTACATGGAGGTCCTCACTTAAGGCGCTCAAAACTCTACAGCCCAACACAAGTTCAGCGCCCAAGCCACTTCCCGCTGCCATGGAAACCAAGTGCTCTGGCACCACATATGTCTGAAAGTGGATATGACACCTAGGGAACTCAGGGAGGTGGTGAATGGCAACTGCCCGAAGCAGCAGCACAGCTCTTGCAGTGCCAAAACAACTCCACCTGCCTCATGAACTTCACATACCATCAGCTGTGCTAGCAGCTATCTAGGAAACCCTGTTTGGTCACTTCCGGTCCAATGCCCATTGAGCCCAGTGGGATGGAATCAAGCAGGTTGAGCACCCACACTAAAATAACATGCACCTCCTCACTCAAGGCGCTCAAAACTCCACAGCCAAATACAAGTTCAGCGACCAAGCCATTTCCCGCTGCCATGGAAACCAAGTGCTCTGGCACCACATATGTCTGAAAGTGGATATGACACCTAGGGAACTCAGGGCGGTGGTGAATGGCAACTGCCCGAAGCAGCAGCACAGCTCTTCCAGTGCCAAAACAACTCCACCTGCCTCATGAACTTCACATACCATCAGCTGTGCTAGCAGCTATCTAGGAAACCCTGTTTGGTCACTTCCGGTCCAATGCCCATTGAGCCCAGTGGGATGGAATCAAGCAGGTTGAGCACCCACACTAAACTAACATGCACCTCCTCACTCAAGCCGCTCAAAACTGCACATCCAAACACAAGTTCAGTGAACAAAGCCATTTCCCGCTGCCATGGAAACCAAGTGCTCTGGCACCACATATGTCTGAAAGTGGATATGACACCTAGGGAAATCAGGGCGGTGGTGAATGGCAACTGCGCGAAGCAGCAGCACGGCTCTTCCAGTGCCAAAAAAACTCCACCTGCCTCATGAACTTCACATACCATCAGCTGTGCCAGCAGTGTTCTAGGAAACCCTGTTTGGTCACTTCCGGTCCAATGCCCATTGAGCCCAGTGGGATGGAATCAAGCAGGTTGAGCACCCACACTAAACTAATATGGAGCTCCTCACTCAAGGCGCTCAAAACTCCACAGCCAAACACAAGTTCAGCGCCCAAGCCATTTCCCGCTGCCATGGAAACCAAGTTCTCTGGCACCACATATGTCTGCAAGTGGATATGACACCTAGGGATCTCAGGGCGGTGGTGAATGGCAACTGCCCGAAGCAGCAGCACAGCTCTTCCAGTGCCAAAGCAACTCCACCTGTCTCAGGAACTTCACATACCATCAGCTGTGCTAGCAGCGTTCTAGGAAACCCTGTTTGGTCACTTCCGGTCCAATGCCCATTGAGCCCAGTGGGATGGAATCAAGCAGGTTGAGCACCCACACTAAACTAACATGCAGCTCCTCACTCAAGGCGCTCAAAACTCCACAGCCAAATACTAGATCAGTGCCCAAGCCATTTCCCGCTGCCATGGAAACCAAGTGCTCTGGCAGCACATATGTCTGAAAGTGGATATGACACCTAGGGAACTCAGGGCCGTGGTGAATGGCAACTGTCGGAAGAAGCTGCACAGCTCTTCCAGTGCCAAAACAACTCCACCTGCCTCATGAATTTCACATACCATCAGCTGTGCTAGCAGCTATCTAGGAAACCCTGTTTGGTCACTTCCGGTCCAATGCCCATTGAGCCCAGTGGGATGGAATCAAGCAGGTTGAGCACCCACACTAAACTAACATGCACCTCCTCACTCAAGCCGCTCAAAACTCCACAGCCAAATACTAGTTCAGCGCACAAGCCATTTCCCGATACCATGGAAACCAAGTGCTCTGGCACCACATATGTCTGAAAGTGGATTTGACACCTAGGGAACTCAGGGCGGTGGTGAATGGCAACTGCCCGAAGCAGCAGCACAGCTCTTCCAGTGCCAAAACAACTCCACCTGCCTCATGAACTTCACATACCATCAGCTGTGCTAGCAGCTATCTAGGAAACCCTGTTTGGTCACTTCCGGTACAATTCCCATTGAGCCCAGTGGGATGGAATCAAGCAGGTTGAGCACCCACACTAAATTAACATGGAGCTCCTCACTCAAGGCGCTCAAAACTCCACAGCCAAATACTAGTTCAGCGCCCAAGCCATTTCCCGCTGCCATGGAAACCAAGTGCTCTGGCACCACATATGTCTGAAAGTGGATATGACACCTAGGGAACTCAGGGCCGTGGTGAATGGCAACTGCCCGAAGCAGCAGCACAGCTCTTCCAGTGCCAAAACAACTCCACCTGTCTCATGAACTTCACATACCATCAGCTGTGCTAGCAGCGTTCTAGGAAACCCTGTTTGGTCACTTCCGGTCCAATGCCCATTGAGCCCAGTGGGATGGAATCAAGCAGGTTGAGCACCCACACTAAACTAACATGCAGCTCCTCACTCAAGGGGCTCAAAACTCCACAGCCAAACACAAGTTCAGCGCCCAAGCCATTTCCCGCTGCCATGGAAACCAAGTGCTCTGGCACCACATATGTCTGAAAGTGGATATGACACCTAGGGAACTCAGGGCGGTGGTGAATGGCAACTGCCCGAAGCAGCAGCACAGCTCTTCCAGTGCCAAAACAACTCAACCTGCCTCAGGAACTTCACATACCATCAGCTGTGCTAGCAGCTATCTAGGAAACCCTGTTTGGTCTCTTCTGGTCCAATGCCCATTGAGCCCAGTGGGATGGAATCAAGCAGGTTGAGCACCCACACTAAACTAACATGCACCTCCTCACTCAAGCCGCTCAAAACTCCACAGCCAAATACTAGTTCAGCGCCCAAGCCATTTTCCGCTGCCATGGAAACCAAGTGCTCTGGCACCACATATGTCTGAAAGTGGATATGACACCTAGGGAACTCAGGGCGGTGGTGAATGGCAACTGCCCGAAGTAGCAGCACAGCTCTTCCAGTGCCAAAACAACTCCACCTGCCTCATGAACTTCACATACCTTCAGCTGTGCTAGCAGCTATCTAGGAAACCCGGTTTGGTCACTTCAGGTCCAATGCCCATTGAGCTCAAGGGGATGGAATCAAGCAGGTTGAGCACCCACACTAAACTAACATGGAGCTCCTCACTCAAGGCGCTCAAAACTCCACAGCCAAACACAAGTTCAGCGCCCAAGCCTTTTCCCGCTGCCATGGAAACCAAGTGCTCTGGCACCACATATGTCTGAAAGTGGATATGACACCTAGGGAACTCAGGGCCGTGGTGAATGGCAACTGCCGGAAGAAGCTACAAAGATCTTCCAGTGCCAAAACAACTCCACCTGCCTCATGAACTTCACATACCATCAGCTGTGCTAGCAGCGTTCTTGGAAACCCTGTTTGGTCACTTCCGGTCCAATGCCCATTGAGCCGAGTGGGATGGAATCAAGCAAGATGAGCACCCACACTAAACTAACATGCACCTCCTCACTCAAGGCGCTCAAAACTCCACAGCCAAATACTAGTTCAGCGCCCAAGCCATTTCCCGCTGCCATGGAAACCAAGTGCTCTGGCACCACATATGTCTGAAAGTGGATATGACACCTAGGGAACTCAGGGCGGTGGTGAATGGCAACTGCCCGAAGCAGCAGCACAGCTCTTCCAGTGCCAAAACAACTCCACCTGCCTCATGAACTTCACATACCATCAGCTGTGCTAGCAGCGTTCTAGGAAACCCTGTTTGGTCACTTCCGGTCCAATGCCCATTGAACCGAGTGGGATGGAATCAAGCAGGTTGAGCACCCACACAAAACTTGCAAAAAGATCCTCACTCAAGGCGCTCAAAACTCCACAGCCAAACACAAGTTCAGCACCCAAGCCATTTCCCATTGCCATGGAAACCAAGTGCTCTGGCACCACATATGTCTGAAAGTGGATATGACACCTAGGGAACTCAGGGCGGTGGTGAATGGCAACAGCCCAGAGCAACAGCACAGCTCTTCCAGTGCCAAAACAACTCCACCTGCCTCATGAACTTCACATACCATCAGCTGTGCTAGCAGCTATCTAGGAAACTCTGTTTGGTCACTTCCGGTCCAATGCCCATTGAGCCCAGTGGGATGGAATCAAGCAGGTTGAGCACCCACACTAAACTTACATGGAGCTCCTCACTCAAGGCGCTCAAAACTCTACAGCCAAACACAAGTTCAGCGCCAAAGCCACTTCTCGCTGCCATGGAAACCAAGTGCTCTGGCACCACATATGTCTGAAAGTGGATATGACACCTAGGGAACTCAGGGCGGTGGTGAATGGCAACTGCCCGAAGCAGCAGCACAGCTCTTCCAGTGCCAAAAAAACTCCACCTGCCTCATGAACTTCACATACCATCAGCTGTGCTAGCAGCTATCTCGGAAACCCTGTTTGGTCACTTCCGGTCCAATGCCCATTGAGCCCAGTGGGATGGAATCAAGCAGGTTGAGCACCCACACTAAACTAACATGGAGCTCCCCACTCAAGGCACTCAAAACTTCACAGCCAAACACAAGTTCAGTGCCCAAGCCATTTCCCGCTGCCATGGAAACCAAGTGCTCTGGCACCACATATGTCTGAAAGTGGATATGACACCTAGGGAACTCAGGGCGGTGGTGAATGGCAACTGCCCAAAGCAGCAGCACAGCTCTTCCAGTGCCAAAACAACTCCACCTGCCTCATGAACTTCACATACCATCAGCTGTGCTAGCAGCTATCTCGGAAACCCTGTTTGGTCACTTCCGGTCCAATGCCCATTGAGCCCAGTGGGATGGAATCAAGCAAGATGAGCACCCACACTAAACTAACATGCACCTCCTCACTCAAGGCGCTCAAAACTCCACAGCCAAACACAAGTTCAGCGCCTAAGACGTTTCCCTCTGCCATGGAAACCAAGTGCTCTGGCACCACATATGTCTGAAAGTGGATATGACACCTAGGGAACTCAGGGCGGTGGTGAATGGCAACTGCCCGAAACAGCAGCACAGCTCTTCCAGTGCCAAAACAACTCCACCTGCCTCATGAACTTCACATACCTTCAGCTGTGCTAGCAGCTATCTAGGAAACCCTGTTTGGTCACTTCCGGTCCAATGCCCTTTGAGCCCAGTGGGATGGAATCAAGCAGGTTGAGCACCCACACTAAACTAACATGCACCTCCTCACTCAAGGCGCTCAAAACTCCACAGCCAAACACAAGTTCAGCGCCCAAGCCATTTCCCACTGCCATGGAAACCAAGTGCTCTGGCACCACATATGTCTGAAAGTGGATATGACACCTAGGGATCTCAGGGCGGTGGTGAATGGCAACTGCCCGAAGTAGCAGCACAGCTCTTCCAGTGCCAAAACAACTCCACCTGTCTCAGGAACTTCACATACCATCAGCTGTGCTAGCAGCGTTCTAGGAAACCCGGTTTGGTCTCTTCCGGTCCAATGCCCATTGAGCCCAGTGGGATGGAATCAAGCAGGTTGAGCACCCACACTAAACTAACATGCACCTCCTCACTCAAGCCGCTCAAAACTCCACAGCCAAATACTAGTTCAGCGCCCAAGCCATTTCCCGCTACCATGGAAACCAAGTGCTCTGGCACCACATATGTCTGAAAGTGGATTTGACACCTAGGGAACTCAGGGCGGTGGTGAATGGCAACTGCCCGAGGCAGCAGCACAGCTCTTCCAGTGCCAAAACAACTTCACCTGTCTCATGAACTTCACATACCATCAGCTGTGCTAGCAGCGTTCTAGGAAACCCTGTTTGGTCACTTCCGGTCCAATGCCCATTGAGCCCAGTGGGATGGAATCAAGCAGGTTGAGCACCCACACTAAACTAACATGCAGCTCCTCACTCAAGGGGCTCAAAACTCCACAGCCAAACACAAGTTCAGCGCCCAAGCCATTTCCCGCTGCCATGGAAACCAAGTGCTCTGGCACCACATATGTCTGAAAGTGGATATGACACCTAGGGAACTCAGGGCGGTGGTGAATGGCAACTGCCCGAAGCAGCAGCACAGCTCTTCCAGTGCCACAACAACTCCACCTGCCTCAGGAACTTCACATACCATCAGCTGTGCTAGCAGCTATCTAGGAAACCCTGTTTGGTCTCTTCTGGTCCAATGCCCATTGAGCCCAGTGGGATGGAATCAAGCAGGTTGAGCACCCACACTAAACTAACATGCACCTCCTCACTCAAGCCGCTCAAAACTCCACAGCCAAATACTACTTCAGCGCCCAAGCCATTTCCCGCTGCCATGGAAACCAAGTGCTCTGGCACCACATATGTCTGAAAGTGGATATGACACCTAGGGAACTCAGGGCGGTGGTGAATGTCAACTGCCCGAAGCAGCAGCACAGCTCTTCCAGTGCCAAAACAACTCCACCTGCCTCATGAACTTCACATACCATCAGCTGTGCTAGCAGCTATCTAGGAAACCCGGTTTGGTCACTTCCGGTCCAATGCCCATTGAGCCCAAGGGGATGGAATCAAGCAGGTTGAGCACCCACACTAAACTAACATGGAGCTCCTCACTCAAGGCGCTCAAAACTCCACAGCCAAATACAAGTTCAGCGCCCAAGCCATTTCCCGCTGCCATGGAAACCAAGTGCTCTGGCAGCACATATGTCTGAAAGTGGATATGACACCTAGGGAACTCAGGGCGGTGGTGAATGGCAACTGCCGGAAGAAGCTACAAAGCTCTTCCAGTGCCAAAACAACTCCACCTGCCTCATGAACTTCACATACCATCAGCTGTGCTAGCAGCGTTCTAGGAAACCCTGTTTGGTCACTTCCGGTCCAATTCCCATTGAGCCCAGTGGGATGGAATCAAGCAGGTTGAGCACCCACACTAAACTAACATGCACCTCCTCACTCAAGGCGCTCAAAACTCCACAGCCAAATACAAGTTCAGTGCCCAAGCCATTTCCCGCTGATATGGAAACCAAGTGCTCTGGCAGCACATATTTCTGAAAGTGAATATGACACCTAGGGAACTCAGGGCGGTGGTGAATGGCAACTGCCCGAAGCAGCAGCACAGCTCTTCCAGTGCCAAAACAACTCCACCTGCCTCATGAACTTCACATACCATCAGCTGTGCTAGCAGCTATCTAGGAAACCCTGTTTGGTCACTTCCGGTCCAATGCCCATTGAGCCCAGTGGGATGGATTCAAGCAGGTTGAGCACCCACACTAAATTAACATGGAGCTCCTCACTCAAGGCGCTCAAAACTCCACAGCCAAATACTAGTTCAGCGCCCAAGCCATTTCCCCCTGCCATGGAAACCAAGTGCTCTGGCACCACATATGTCTGAAAGTGGATATGACACCTAGGGAACTCAGGGCCGTGGTGAATGGCAACTGCCCGAAGCAGCAGCACAGCTCTTCCAGTGCCAAAACAACTCCACCTGTCTCATGAACTTCACATACCATCAGCTGTGCTAGCAGCGTTCTAGGAAACCCTGTTTGATCACTTCCAGTCCAATGCCCATTGAGCCCAGTGGGATGGAATCAAGCAGGTTGAGCACCCACACTAAACTAACATGCAGCTCCTCACTCAAGGGGCTCAAAACTCCACAGCCAAACACAAGTTCAGCGCCCAAGCCATTTCCCGCTGCCATGGAAACCAAGTGCTCTGGCACCACATATGTCTGAAAGTGGATATGACACCTAGGGAACTCAGGGCGGTGGTGAATGGCAACTGCCCGAAGCAGCAGCACAGCTCTTCCAGTGCCAAAACAACTCCACCTGCCTCATGAACTTCACATACCTTCAGCTGTGCTAGCAGCGTTCTAGGAAACCCTGTTTGGTCACTTCTGGTCCAATGCCCATTGAGCCCAGTGGGATGGAATCAAGCAGGTTGAGCACCCACACTAAAATAACATGCACCTCCTCACTCAAGCCGCTCAAAACTCCACAGCCAAATACAAGTTCAGCGCCCAAGCCATTTCCCGCTGCCATGGAAACCAAGTGCTCTGGCACCACATATGTCTGAAAGTGGATATGACACCTAGGGAACTCAGGGCGGTGGTGAATGGCAACTGCCCGAAGCAGCAGCACAGCTCTTCCAGTGCCAAAACAACTCCACCTGCCTCATGAACTTCACATACCATCAGCTGTGCTAGCAGCTATGTAGGAAACCCTGTTTGGTCACTTCCGGTCCAATGCCCATTGAGCCCAGTGGGATGGAATCAAGCAGGTTGAGCACCCACACTAAAATAACATGGAGCTCCTCACTCAAGGCGCTCAAAACTCCACAGCCAAATACAAGTTCAGCGCCCAAGCCATTTCCCGCTGCCATGGAAACCAAGTGCTCTGGCACCACATATGTCTGAAAGTGGATATGACACCTAGGGAACTCAGGGCGGTGGTGAATGGCAACTGCCCGAAGCAGCAGCACAGCTCTTCCAGTGCCAAAACAACTCCACCTGCCTCATGAACTTCACATACCATCAGCTGTGCTAGCAGCTATCTCGGAAACAATGTTTGGTCACTTCCGGTCCAATGCCCATTAAGCCGAGTGGGATGGAATCAAGCAGGTTGAGCACCCACACTAAACTAACATGCACCTCCTCACTCAAGCCGCTCAGAACTGCACATCCAAACACAAGTTCAGTGAACAAAGCCATTTCCCGCTGCCATGGAAACCAAGTGCTCTGGCAGCACATATGTCTGAAAGTGGATATGACACCTAGGGAACTCAGGGCGGTGGTGAATGGCAACTGCCCGAAACAGCAGCACAGCTCTTCCAGTGCCAAAACAACTCCACCTGCCTCATGAACTTCACATACCTTCAGCTGTGCTAGCAGCTATCTAGGAAACCCTGTTTGGTCACTTCCGGTCCAATGCCCTTTGAGCCCAGTGGGATGGAATCAAGCAGGTTGAGCACCCACACTAAACTAACATGCACCTCCTCACTCAAGGCGCTCAAAACTCCACAGCCAAACACAAGTTCAGCGCCCAAGCCATTTCCCGCAGCCATGGAAACCAAGTGCTCTGGCACCACATATGTCTGAAAGTGGATATGACACCTAGGGATCTCAGGGCGGTGGTGAATGGCAACTGCCCGAAGTAGCAGCACAGCTCTTCCAGTGCCAAAACAACTCCACCTGTCTCAGGAACTTCACATACCATCAGCTGTGCTAGCAGCGTTCTAGGAAACCCTGTTTGGTCTCTTCCGGTCCAATGCCCATTGAGCCCAGTGGGATGGAATCAAGCAGGTTGAGCACCCACACTAAACTAACATGCACCTCCTCACTCAAGCCGCTCAAAACTCCACAGCCAAATACTAGTTCAGCGCCCAAGCCATTTCCCGCTACCATGGAAACCAAGTGCTCTGGCACCACATATGTCTGAAAGTGGATTTGACACCTAGGGAACTCAGGGCGGTGGTGAATGGCAACTGCCCGAGGCAGCAGCACAGCTCTTCCAGTGCCAAAACAACTTCACCTGTCTCATGAACTTCACATACCATCAGCTGTGCTAGCAGCGTTCTAGGAAACCCTGTTTGGTCACTTCCGGTCCAATGCCCATTGAGCCCAGTGGGATGGAATCAAGCAGGTTGAGCACCCACACTAAACTAACATGCAGCTCCTCACTCAAGGGGCTCAAAACTCCACAGCCAAACACAAGTTCAGCGCCCAAGCCATTTCCCGCTGCCATGGAAACCAAGTGCTCTGGCACCACATATGTCTGAAAGTGGATATGACACCTAGGGAACTCAGGGCGGTGGTGAATGGCAACTGCCCGAAGCAGCAGCACAGCTCTTCCAGTGCCACAACAACTCCACCTGCCTCAGGAACTTCACATACCATCAGCTGTGCTAGCAGCTATCTAGGAAACCCTGTTTGGTCTCTTCTGGTCCAATGCCCATTGAGCCCAGTGGGATGGAATCAAGCAGGTTGAGCACCCACACTAAACTAACATGCACCTCCTCACTCAAGCCGCTCAAAACTCCACAGCCAAATACTACTTCAGCGCCCAAGCCATTTCCCGCTGCCATGGAAACCAAGTGCTCTGGCACCACATATGTCTGAAAGTGGATATGACACCTAGGGAACTCAGGGCGGTGGTGAATGTCAACTGCCCGAAGCAGCAGCACAGCTCTTCCAGTGCCAAAACAACTCCACCTGCCTCATGAACTTCACATACCTTCAGCTGTGCTAGCAGCTATCTAGGAAACCCGGTTTGGTCACTTCCGGTCCAATGCCCATTGAGCCCAAGGGGATGGAATCAAGCAGGTTGAGCACCCACACTAAACTAACATGGAGCTCCTCACTCAAGGCGCTCAAAACTCCACAGCCAAACACAAGTTCAGCGCCCAAGCCATTTCCCCCTGCCATGGAAACCAAGTGCTCTGGCACCACATATGTCTGAAAGTGGATATGACACCTAGGGAACTCAGGGCGGTGGTGAATGGCAACTGCCGGAAGAAGCTACAAAGCTCTTCCAGTGCCAAAACAACTCCACCTGCCTCATGAACTTCACATACCATCAGCTGTGCTAGCAGCGTTCTAGGAAACCCTGTTTGGTTACTTCCGGTCCAATTCCCATTGAGCCCAGTGGGATGGAATCAAGCAGGTTGAGCACCCACACTAAACTAACATGCACCTCCTCACTCAAGGCGCTCAAAACTCCACAGCCAAATACAAGTTCAGTGCCCAAGCCATTTCCCGCTGATATGGAAACCAAGTGCTCTGGCAGCACATATTTCTGAAAGTGAATATGACACCTAGGGAACTCAGGGCGGTGGTGAATGGCAACTGCCCGAAGCAGCAGCACAGCTCTTCCAGTGCCAAAACAACTCCACCTGCCTCATGAACTTCACATACCATCAGCTGTGCTAGCAGCTATCTAGGAAACCCTGTTTGGTCACTTCCGGTCCAATGCCCATTGAGCCCAGTGGGATGGATTCAAGCAGGTTGAGCACCCACACTAAATTAACATGGAGCTCCTCACTCAAGGCGCTCAAAACTCCACAGCCAAATACTAGTTCAGCGCCCAAGCCATTTCCCCCTGCCATGGAAACCAAGTGCTCTGGCACCACATATGTCTGAAAGTGGATATGACACCTAGGGAACTCAGGGCCGTGGTGAATGGCAACTGCCCGAAGCAGCAGCACAGCTCTTCCAGTGCCAAAACAACTCCACCTGTCTCATGAACTTCACATACCATCAGCTGTGCTAGCAGCGTTCTAGGAAACCCTGTTTGGTCACTTCCAGTCCAATGCCCATTGAGCCCAGTGGGATGGAATCAAGCAGGTTGAGCACCCACACTAAACTAACATGCAGCTCCTCACTCAAGGGGCTCAAAACTCCACAGCCAAACACAAGTTCAGCGCCCAAGCCATTTCCCGCTGCCATGGAAACCAAGTGCTCTGGCACCACATATGTCTGAAAGTGGATATGACACCTAGGGAACTCAGGGCGGTGGTGAATGGCAACTGCCCGAAGCAGCAGCACAGCTCTTGCAGTGCCAAAACAACTCCACCTGCCTCATGAACTTCACATACCTTCAGCTGTGCTAGCAGCGTTCTAGGAAACCCTGTTTGGTCACTTCCGGTCCAATGCCCATTGAGCCCAGTGGGATGGAATCAAGCAGGTTGAGCACCCACACTAAAATAACATGCACCTCCTCACTCAAGCCGCTCAAAACTCCACAGCCAAATACTACTTCAGCGCCCAAGCCATTTCCCGCTGCCATGGAAACCAAGTGCTCTGGCACCACATATGTCTGAAAGTGGATATGACACCTAGGGAACTCAGGGCGGTGGTGAATGGCAACTGCCCGAAGCAGCAGCACAGCTCTTCCAGTGCCAAAACAACTCCACCTGCCTCATGAACTTCACATACCATCAGCTGTGCTAGCAGCTATGTAGGAAACCCTGTTTGGTCACTTCCGGTCCAATGCCCATTGAGCCCAGTGGGATGGAATCAAGCAGGTTGAGCACCCACACTAAAATAACATGGAGCTCCTCACTCAAGGCGCTCAAAACTCCACAGCCAAATACAAGTTCAGCGCCCAAGCCATTTCCCGCTGCCATGGAAACCAAGTGCTCTGGCACCACATATGTCTGAAAGTGGATATGACACCTAGGGAACTCAGGGCGGTGGTGAATGGCAACTGCCCGAAGCAGCAGCACAGCTCTTCCAGTGCCAAAACAACTCCACCTGCCTCATGAACTTCACATACCATCAGCTGTGCTAGCAGCTATCTCGGAAACAATGTTTGGTCACTTCCGGTCCAATGCCCATTAAGCCGAGTGGGATGGAATCAAGCAGGTTGAGCACCCACACTAAACTAACATGCACCTCCTCACTCAAGCCGCTCAGAACTGCACATCCAAACACAAGTTCAGTGAACAAAGCCATTTCCCGCTGCCATGGAAACCAAGTGCTCTGGCAGCACATATGTCTGAAAGTGGATATGACACCTAGGGAACTCAGGGCGGTGGTGAATGGCAACTGCCCGAAACAGCAGCACAGCTCTTCCAGTGCCAAAACAACTCCACCTGCCTCATGAACTTCACATACCATCAGCTGTGCTGCAGCGTTCTAGGAAACCCTGTTTGGTCACTTCCGGTCCAATGCCCATTGAGCCCAGTGGGATGGAATCAAGCAGGTTGAGCACCCACACTAAACTAACATGGAGCTCCTCACTCAAGGCGCTCAAAACTCCACAGCCAAACACAAGTTCAGCGCACAAGCCATTTCCCGCTGCCATGGAAACCAAGTGCTCTGGCACCACATATGTCTGAAAGTGGATATGACACCTAGGGATCTCAGGGTGGTGGTGAATGGCAACTGCCCGAAGTAGCAGCACAGCTCTTCCAGTGCCAAAGCAACTCCACCTGTCTCAGGAACTTCACATACCATCAGCTGTGCTAGCAGCGTTCTAGGAAACCCTGTTTGGTCTCTTCCGGTCCAATGCCCATTGAGCCCAGTGGGATGGAATCAAGCAGGTTGAGCACCCACACTAAACTAACATGCACCTCCTCACTCAAGCCGCTCAAAACTCCACAGCCAAACACAAGTTCAGCGCCCAAGCCATTTCCCGCTGCCATGGAAACCAAGTGCTCTGGCACCACATATGTCTGAAAGTGGATATGACACCTAGGGATCTCAGGGCGGTGGTGAATGGCAACTGCCCGAAGCAGCAGCACAGCTCTTCCAGTGCCTAAACAACTCCACCTGCCTCATGAACTTCACATACCATCAGCTGTGCTAGCAGCTATCTAGGAAACCCTGTTTGGTCACTTCCGGTCCAATGCCCATTGAGCCCAGTGGGATGGAATCAAGCAGGTTGAGCACCCACACTAAACTTGCAAAAAGATCCTCACTCAAGGCGCTCAAAACTCCACAGCCAAACACAAGTTCAGTGCAAAAGCCATTTCCGATTGCCATGGAAACCAAGTGCTCTGGCACCACATATGTCTGAAAGTGGATATGACACCTAGGGAACTCAGGGCGGTGGTGAATGGCAACTGCCCGAAGCAGCAGCACAGCTCTTGCAGTGCCAAAACAACTCCACCTGCCTCATGAACTTCACATACCATCAGCTGTGCTAGCAGCTATCTAGGAAACTCAGTTTAGTCACTTCCGGTCCAATGCCCATTGAGCCCAGTGGGATGGAATCAAGCAGGTTGAGCACCCACACTAAAATAACATGCACCTCTTCACTCAAGGCGCTCAAAACTCCACAGCCAAATACAAGTTCAGCGCCAAAGCCATTTCCCATTGCCTTGGAAACCAAGTGCTCTGGCACCACATATGTCTGAAAGTGGATATGACACCTAGGGAACTCAGGGCGGTGGTGAATGGCGACTGCCCGAAGCAGCAGCACAGCTCTTCCAGTGCCAAAACAACTCCACCTGCCTCATGAACTTCACATACCATCAGCTGTGCTAGCAGCTATGTAGGAAACCCTGTTTGGTCACTTCCGGTCCAATGCCCATTGAGCCCAGTGGGATGGAATGAAGCAGGTTGAGCACCCACACTAAAATAACATGGAGCTCCTCACTCAAGGCGCTCAAAACTCCACAGCCAAATACAAGTTCAGCGCCCAAGCCATTTCCCGCTGCCATGGAAACCAAGTGCTCTGGCACCACATATGTCTGAAAGTGGATATGACACCTAGGGAACTCAGGGCGGTGGTGAATGGCAACTGCCGGAAGCAGCAGCACAGCTCTTCCAGTGCCAAAACAACTCCACCTGCCTCATGAACTTCACATACCATCAGCTGTGCTAGCAGCTATCTCGGAAACAATGTTTGGTCACTTCCGGTCCAATGCCCATTGAGCCCAGTGGGATGGAATCAAGCAGGTTGAGCACCCACACTAAAATAACATGCACCCCCTCACTCAAGCCGCTCAAAACTGCACATCCAAACACAAGATCAGTGAACAAAGCCATTTCCCGCTGCCATGGAAACCAAGTGCTTTGGCACCACATATGTCTGAAAGTGGATATGACACCTAGGGAAATCAGGGTGGTGAATGGCAACTGCGCGAAGCAGCAGCACGGCTCTTCCAGTGCCAAAACAACTACCTGCCTCATGAACTTCACATACCATCAGCAGTGCCAGCAGTGTTCTAGGTAACCCTGTTTGGTCACTTCCGGTCCAATGCCCTTTGAGCCCAGTGGGATGGAATCAAGCAGGTTGAGCACCCACACTAAACTAACATGGAGCTCCTCACTCAAGGCGCTCAAAACTCCACAGCCAAACACAAGTTCAGCGCCCAAGCCATTTCCCGCTGCCATGGAAACCAAGTGCTCTGCCACCACATATGTCTGAAAGTGGATATGACACCTAGGGATCTCAGGGCGGTGGTGAATGGCAACTGCCCGAAGCAGCAGCACAGCTCTTCCAGTGCCAAAACAACTCCACCTGTCTCAGGAACTTCACATACCATCAGCTGTGCTAGCAGCTATCTAGGAAACCCTGTTTGGTCACTTCCGGTCCAATGCCCATTGAGCCCAGTGGGATGGAATCAAGCAGGTTGAGCACCCACACTAAACTAACATACAGCTCCTCACTCAAGGCGCTCAAAACTCCACAGCCAAATACTAGATCAGTGCCCAAGCCATTTCCCGCTGCCATGGAAACCAAGTGCTCTGGCAGCACATATGTCTGAAAGTGGATATGACACCTAGGGAACTCAGGGCGGTGGTGAATGGCAACTGTCGGAAGAAGCTGCACAGCTCTTCCAGTGCCAAAACAACTCCACCTGCCTCATGAATTTCACATACCATCAGCTGTGCTAGCAGCTATCTAGGAAACCCTGTTTGGTCACTTCCGGTCCAATGCCCATTGAGCCCAGTGGGATGGAATCAAGCAGGTTGAGCACCCACACTAAACTAACATGCACCTCCTCACTCAAGGCGCTCAAAACTCCACAGAAAAATAATAGTTCAGCGCACAAGCCATTTCCCGATACCATGGAAACCAAGTGCTCTGGCACCACATATGTCTGAAAGTGGATTTGACACCTAGGGAACTCAGGGCGGTGGTGAATGGCAACTGCCCGAAGCAGCAGCACAGCTCTTCCAGTGCCAAAACAACTCCACCTGCCTCATCAACTTCACATACCATCAGCTGTGCTAGCAGCGTTCTAGGAAACCCTGTTTGGTCACTTCCGGTCCAATGCCCATTGAGCCCAGTGGGATGGAATCAAGCAGGTTGAGCACCCACACTAAATTAACATGGAGCTCCTCACTCAAGGCGCTCAAAACTCCACAGCCAAATACTAGTTCAGCGCCCAAGCCATTTCCCCCTGCCATGGAAACCAAGTGCTCTGGCACCACATATGTCTGAAAGTGGATATGACACCTAGGGAACTCAGGGCGGTGGTGAATGGCAACTGCCCGAAGCAGCAGCACAGCTCTTCCAGTGCCAAAACAACTCCACCTGTCTCATGAACTTCACATACCATCAGCTGTGCTAGCAGCGTTCTAGGAAACCCTGTTTGGTCACTTCCGGTCCAATGCCCATTGAGCCCAGTGGGATGGAATCAAGCAGGTTGAGCACCCACACTAAACTAACATGCAGCTCCTCACTCAAGGGGCTCAAAACTCCACAGCCAAACACAAGTTCAGCGCCCAAGCCATTTCCCGCTGCCATGGAAACCAAGTGCTCTGGCACCACATATGTCTGAAAGTGGATATGACACCTAGGGAACTCAGGGCGGTGGTGAATGGCAACTGTCCGAAGCAGCAGCACAGCTCTTCCAGTGCCAAAACAACTCCACCTGCCTCATGAACTTTACATACCATCAGCTGTGCTAGCAGCTATGTAGGAAACCCTGTTTGGTCACTTCCGGTCCAATGCCCATTGAGCCCAGTGGGATGGAATCAAGCAGGTTGAGCACCCACACTAAAATAACATGGAGCTCCTCACTCAAGGCGCTCAAAACTCCACAGCCAAATACAAGTTCAGCGCCCAAGCCATTTCCCGCTGCCATGGAAACCAAGTGCTCTGGCACCACATATGTCTGAAAGTGGATATGACACCTAGGGAACTCAGGGCGGTGGTGAATGGCAACTGCCCGAAGCAGCAGCACAGCTCTTCCAGTGCCAAAACAACTCCACCTGCCTCATGAACTTCACATACCATCAGCTGTGCTAGCAGCGTTCTAGGAAACCCTGTTTGGTCTCTTCCGGTCCAATGCCCATTGAGCCCAGTGGGATGGAATCAAGCAGGTTGAGCACCCACACTAAACTAACATGCACCTCCTCACTCAAGCCGCTCAAAACTCCACAGCCAAATACTAGTTCAGCGCCCAAGCCATTTCCCGCTACCATGGAAACCAAGTGCTCTGGCACCACATATGTCTGAAAGTGGATTTGACACCTAGGGAACTCAGGGCGGTGGTGAATGGCAACTGCCCGAAGCAGCAGCACAGCTCTTCCAGTGCCAAAACAACTCCACCTGCCTCATGAACTTCACATACCATCAGCTGTGCTAGCAGCGTTCTAGGAAACCCTGTTTGGTCACTTCCGGTCCAATGCCCATTGAGCCCAGTGGGATGGAATCAAGCAGGTTGAGCACCCACACTAAACTAACATGCAGCTCCTCACTCAAGGGGCTCAAAACTCCACAGCCAAACACAAGTTCAGCGCCCAAGCCATTTCCCGCTGCCATGGAAACCAAGTGCTCTGGCAGCACATATGTCTGAAAGTGGATATGACACCTAGGGAACTCAGGGCGGTGGTGAATGGCAACTGCCCGAAGCAGCAGCACAGCTCTTCCAGTGCCACAACAACTCCACCTGCCTCAGGAACTTCACATACCATCAGCTGTGCTAGCAGCTATCTAGGAAACCCGGTTTGGTCACTTCCGGTCCAATGCCCATTGAGCCCAAGGGGATGGAATCAAGCAGGTTGAGCACCCACACTAAACTAACATGGAGCTCCTCACTCAAGGCGCTCAAAACTCCACAGCCAAATACAAGTTCAGCGCCCAAGCCATTTCCCGCTGCCATGGGAACCAAGTGCTCTGGCAGCACATATGTCTGAAAGTGGATATGACACCTAGGGAACTCAGGGCGGTGATGAATGGCAACTGCCGGAAGATGCTACAAAGCTCTTCCAGTGCCAAAACAACTCCACCTGCCTCATGAACTTCACATACCATCAGCTGTGCTAGCAGCGTTCTAGGAAACCCTGTTTGGTCACTTCCGGTCCAATTCCCATTGAGCCCAGTGGGATGGAATCAAGCAGGTTGAGCACCCACACTAAACTAACATGCACCTCCTCACTCAAGGCGCTCAAAACTCTACAGCCCAACACAAGTTCAGTGCCCAAGCCATTTCCCGCTGATATGGAAACCAAGTGCTCTGGCAGCACATATTTCTGAAAGTGAATATGACACCTAGGAAACTCAGGGCGGTGGTGAATGGCAACTGCCCGAAGCAGCAGCACAGCTCTTCCAGTGCCAAAACAACTCCACCTGCCTCATGAACTTCACATACCATCAGCTGTGCTAGCAGCTATCTAGGAAACCCTGTTTGGTCACTTCCGGTTCAATGCCCATTGAGCCGAGTGGGATGGAATCAAGCAAGTTGAGCACCCACACTAAACTAACATGCACCTCCTCACTCAAGGCGCTCAAAACTCCACAGCCAAATACAAGTTAGCGCCCAAGCCATTTCCCGCTGCCATGGAAACCAAGTGCTCTGGCACCACATATGTCTGAAAGTGGATATGACACCTAGAGAACTCAGGGCGGTGGTGAATGGCAACTGCCCGAAGCAGCAGCACAGCTCTTCCAGTGCCAAAACAACTCCACCTGCCTCATGAACTTCACATACCATCAGCTGTGCTAGCAGCGTTCTTGGAAACCCTGTTTGGTCACTTCCGGTCCAATGCCCATTGAGCCCAGTGGGATGGAATCAAGCAGGTTGAGCACCCACACTAAAATAACATGCACCTCCTCACTCAAGGAGCTCAAAACTCCACAGCCAAACACAAGTTCAGCGCCCAAGCCATTTCCCGCTGCCATGGAAACCAAGTGCTCTGGCACCACATATGTCTGAAAGTGGATATGACACCTAGGGATCTCAGGGCGGTGGTGAATGGCAACTGCCCGAAGCAGCAGCACAGCTCTTCCAGTGCCAAAACAACTCCACCTGCCTCATGAACTTCACATACCATCAGCTGTGCTAGCAGCTATCTAGGAAACCCTGTTTGGTCACTTCCGGTCCAATGCCCATTGAGCCCAGTGGGATGGAATCAAGCAGGTTGAGCACCCACACTAAACTAACATGGAGCTCCTCACTCAAGGCGCTCAAAACTCCACAGCCAAACACAAGTTCAGCGCACAAGCCATTTCCCGCTGCCATGGAAACCAAGTGCTCTGGCACCACATATGTCTGAAAGTGGATATGACACCTAGGGAACTCATGGCCCTCGTGAATGGCAACTGCCCGAAGCAGCAGCACAGCTCTTCCAGTGCCAAAACAACTCCACCTGCCTCATGAACTTCACATACCATCAGCTGTGCTAGCAGCTATCTAGGAAACCCTGTTTGGTCACTTCCGGTCCAATTCCCATTGAGCTCAGTGGGATGGAATCAAGCAGGTTGAGCACCCACACTAAACTTGCAAAAAGATCCTCACTCAAGGCGCTCAAAACTCCACAGCCAAACACAAGTTCAGTGCAAAAGCCATTTCCGATTGCCATGGAAACCAAGTGCTCTGGCACCACATATGTCTGAAAGTGGATATGACACCTAGGGAACTCAGGGCGGTGGTGAATGGCAACTGCCCGAAGCAGCAGCACAGCTCTTGCAGTGCCAAAACAACTCCACCTGCCTCATGAACTTCACATACCATCAGCTGTGCTAGCAGCTATCTAGGAAACTCAGTTTAGTCACTTCCGGTCCAATGCCCATTGAGCCCAGTGGGATGGAATCAAGCAGGTTGAGCACCCACACTAAAATAACATGCACCTCCTCACTCAAGGCGCTCAAAACTCCACAGCCAAATACAAGTTCAGCGCCAAAGCCATTTCCCATTGCCATGGAAACCAAGTGCTCTGGCACCACATATGTCTGAAAGTGGATATGACACCTAGGGAACTCAGGGCGGTGGTGAATGGCGACTGCCCAAAGCAGCAGCACAGCTCTTCCAGTGCCAAAACAACTCCACCTGCCTCATGAACTTCACATACCATCAGCTGTGCTAGCAGCTATGTAGGAAACCCTGTTTGGTCACTTCCGGTCCAATGCCCATTGAGCCCAGTGGGATGGAATCAAGCAGGTTGAGCACCCACACTAAAATAACATGGAGCTCCTCACTCAAGGCGCTCAAAACTCCACAGCCAAATACAAGTTCAGCGCCCAAGCCATTTCCCGCTGCCATGGAAACCAAGTGCTCTGGCACCACATATGGCTGAAAGTGGATTTGACACCTAGGGAACTCAGGGCGGTGGTGAATGGCAACTGCCCGAAGCAGCAGCACAGCTCTTCCAGTGCCAAAACAACTCCACCTGCCTCATGAACTTCACATACTATCAGCTGTGCTAGCAGCTATCTCGGAAACAATGTTTGGTCACTTCCGGTCCAATGCCCATTGAGCCCAGTGGGATGGAATCAAGCAGGTTGAGCACCCACACTAAAATAACATGCACCCCCTCACTCAAGGAGCTCAAAACTGCACATCCAAACACAAGATCAGTGAACAAAGCCATTTCCCGCTGCCATGGAAACCAAGTGCTCTGGCACCACATATGTCTGAAAGTGGATATGACACCTAGGGAAATCAGGGTGGTGAATGGCAACTGCGCGAAGCAGCAGCACGGCTCTTCCAGTCCAAAACAACTCCACCTGCCTCATCAACTTCACATACCATCAGCTGTGCTAGCAGCTATCTAGGAAACCCTGTTTGGTCACTTCCGGTCCAATGCCCATTGAGCCCAGTGGGATGGAATCAAGCAGGTTGAGCACCCACACTAAACTAACATGGAGCTCCTCACTCAAGGCGCTCAAAACTCCACAGCCAAACACAAGTTCAGCGCCCAAGCCATTTCCCGCTGCCATGGAAACCAAGTGCTCTGCCACCACATATGTCTGAAAGTGGATATGACACCTAGGGATCTCAGGGCGGTGGTGAATGGCAACTGCCCGAAGCAGCAGCACAGCTCTTCCAGTGCCAAAGCAACTCCACCTGTCTCAGGAACTTCACATACCATCAGCTGTGCTAGCAGCGTTCTAGGAAACCCTGTTTGGTCACTTCCGGTCCAATGCCCATTGAGCCCAGTGGGATGGAATCAAGCAGGTTGAGCACCCACACTAAACTAACATGCACCTCCTCACTCAAGGCGCTCAAAACTCCACAGCCAAATACAAGTTAGCGCCCAAGCCATTTCCCGCTGCCATGGAAACCAAGTGCTCTGGCACCACATATGTCTGAAAGTGGATATGACACCTAGGGAACTCAGGGCGGTGGTGAATGGCAACTGCCAGAAGCAGCAGCACAGCTCTTCCAGTGCCAAAACAACTCCACCTGCCTCATGAACTTCACATACCATCAGCTGTGCTAGCAGCTATCTAGGAAACCCTGTTTGGTCACTTCCGGTCCAATTCCCATTGAGCTCAGTGGGATGGAATCAAGCAGGTTGAGCACCCACACTAAACTAACATGGAGCTCCTCACTCAAGGCGCTCAAAACTCCACAGCCAAACACAAGTTCAGCGCACAAGCCATTTCCCGCTGCCATGGAAACCAAGTGCTCTGGCACCACATATGTCTGAAAGTGGATATGACACCTAGGGAACTCAGGGCGGTGGTGAATGGCAACTGCCCGAAGCAGCAGCACAGCTCTTCCAGTGCCAAAACAACTCCACCTGCCTCATGAACTTCACATACCATCAGCTGTGCTAGCAGCTATCTAGGAAACCCTGTTTGGTCACTTCCGGTCCAATTCCCATTGAGCTCAGTGGGATGGAATCAAGCAGGTTGAGCACCCACACTAAACTTGCAAAAAGATCCTCACTCAAGGCGCTCAAAACTCCACAGCCAAACACAAGTTCAGTGCAAAAGCCATTTCCGATTGCCATGGAAACCAAGTGCTCTGGCACCACATATGTCTGAAAGTGGATATGACACCTAGGGAACTCAGGGCGGTGGTGAATGGCAACTGCCCGAAGCAGCAGCACAGCTCTTGCAGTGCCAAAACAACTCCACCTGCCTCATGAACTTCACATACCATCAGCTGTGCTAGCAGCTATCTAGGAAACTCAGTTTAGTCACTTCCGGTCCAATGCCCATTGAGCCCAGTGGGATGGAATCAACCAGGTTGAGCACCCACACTAAAATAACATGCACCTCCTCATTCAAGGCGCTCAAAACTCCACAGCCAAATACAAGTTCAGCGCCAAAGCCATTTCCCATTGCCATGGAAACCAAGTGCTCTGGCACCACATATGTCTGAAAGTGGATATGACACCTAGGGAACTCAGGGCGGTGGTGAATGGCGACTGCCCGAAGCAGCAGCACAGCTCTTCCAGTGCCAAAACAACTCCACCTGCCTCATGAACTTCACATACCATCAGCTGTGCTAGCAGCTATGTAGGAAACCCTGTTTGGTCACTTCCGGTCCAATGCCCATTGAGCCCAGTGGGATGGAATCAAGCAGGTTGAGCACCCACACTAAAATAACATGGAGCTCCTCACTCAAGGCGCTCAAAACTCCACAGCCAAATACAAGTTCAGCGCCCAAGCCATTTCCCGCTGCCATGGAAACCAAGTGCTCTGGCACCACATATGGCTGAAAGTGGATTTGACACCTAGGGAACTCAGGGCGGTGGTGAATGGCAACTGCCCGAAGCAGCAGCACAGCTCTTCCAGTGCCAAAACAACTCCACCTGCCTCATGAACTTCACATACTATCAGCTGTGCTAGCAGCTATCTCGGAAACAATGTTTGGTCACTTCCGGTCCAATGCCCATTGAGCCCAGTGGGATGGAATCAAGCAGGTTGAGCACCCACACTAAAATAACATGCACCCCCTCACTCAAGGAGCTCAAAACTGCACATCCAAACACAAGATCAGTGAACAAAGCCATTTCCCGCTGCCATGGAAACCAAGTGCTCTGGCACCACATATGTCTGAAAGTGGATATGACACCTAGGGAAATCAGGGTGGTGAATGGCAACTGCGCGAAGCAGCAGCACGGCTCTTCCAGTCCAAAACAACTCCACCTGCCTCATCAACTTCACATACCATCAGCTGTGCTAGCAGCTATCTAGGAAACCCTGTTTGGTCACTTCCGGTCCAATGCCCATTGAGCCCAGTGGGATGGAATCAAGCAGGTTGAGCACCCACACTAAACTAACATGGAGCTCCTCACTCAAGGCGCTCAAAACTCCACAGCCAAACACAAGTTCAGCGCCCAAGCCATTTCCCGCTGCCATGGAAACCAAGTGCTCTGCCACCACATATGTCTGAAAGTGGATATGACACCTAGGGATCTCAGGGCGGTGGTGAATGGCAACTGCCCGAAGCAGCAGCACAGCTCTTCCAGTGCCAAAGCAACTCCACCTGTCTCAGGAACTTCACATACCATCAGCTGTGCTAGCAGCGTTCTAGGAAACCCTGTTTGGTCACTTCCGGTCCAATGCCCTTTGAGCCCAGTGGGATGGAATCAAGCAGGTTGAGCACCCACACTAAACTAACATGCACCTCCTCACTCAAGGCGCTCAAAACTCCACAGCCAAATACAAGTTAGCGCCCAAGCCATTTCCCGCTGCCATGGAAACCAAGTGCTCTGGCACCACATATGTCTGAAAGTGGATATGACACCTAGGGAACTCAGGGCGGTGGTGAATGGCAACTGCCAGAAGCAGCAGCACAGCTCTTCCAGTGCCAAAACAACTCCACCTGCCTCATGAACTTCACATACCATCAGCTGTGCTAGCAGCGTTCTTGGAAACCCTGTTTGGTCACTTCCGGTCCAATGCCCATTGAGCCCAGTGGGATGGAATCAAGCAGGTTGAGCACCCACACTAAAATAACATGCACCTCCTCACTCAAGGAGCTCAAAACTCCACAGCCAAACACAAGTTCAGCGCCCAAGCCATTTCCCGCTGCCATGGAAACCAAGTGCTCTGGCACCACATATGTCTGAAAGTGGATATGACACCTAGGGATCTCAGGGCGGTGGTGAATGGCAACTGCCCGAAGCAGCAGCACAGCTCTTCCAGTGCCAAAACAACTCCACCTGCCTCATGAACTTCACATACCATCAGCTGTGCTAGCAGCTATCTAGGAAACCCTGTTTGGTCACTTCCGGTCCAATGCCCATTGAGCCCAGTGGGATGGAATCAAGCAGGTTGAGCACCCACACTAAACTAACATGGAGCTCCTCACTCAAGGCGCTCAAAACTCCACAGCCAAACACAAGTTCAGCGCACAAGCCATTTCCCGCTGCCATGGAAACCAAGTGCTCTGGCACCACATATGTCTGAAAGTGGATATGACACCTTGGGAACTCAGGGCGGTGGTGAATGGCAACTGCCCGAAGCAGCAGCACAGCTCTTCCAGTGCCAAAACAACTCCACCTGCCTCATGAACTTCACATACCATCAGCTGTGCTAGCAGCTATCTAGGAAACCCTGTTTGGTCACTTCCGGTCCAATTCCCATTGAGCTCAGTGGGATGGAATCAAGCAGGTTGAGCACCCACACTAAACTTGCAAAAAGATCCTCACTCAAGGCGCTCAAAACTCCACAGCCAAACACAAGTTCAGTGCAAAAGCCATTTCCGATTGCCATGGAAACCAAGTGCTCTGGCACCACATATGTCTGAAAGTGGATATGACACCTAGGGAACTCAGGGCGGTGGTGAATGGCAACTGCCCGAAGCAGCAGCACAGCTCTTGCAGTGCCAAAACAACTCCACCTGCCTCATGAACTTCACATACCATCAGCTGTGCTAGCAGCTATCTAGGAAACTCAGTTTAGTCACTTCCGGTCCAATGCCCATTGAGCCCAGTGGGATGGAATCAACCAGGTTGAGCACCCACACTAAAATAACATGCACCTCCTCATTCAAGGCGCTCAAAACTCCACAGCCAAATACAAGTTCAGCGCCAAAGCCATTTCCCATTGCCATGGAAACCAAGTGCTCTGGCACCACATATGTCTGAAAGTGGATATGACACCTAGGGAACTCAGGGCGGTGGTGAATGGCGACTGCCCGAAGCAGCAGCACAGCTCTTCCAGTGCCAAAACAACTCCACCTGCCTCATGAACTTCACATACCATCAGCTGTGCTAGCAGCTATGTAGGAAACCCTGTTTGGTCACTTCCGGTCCAATGCCCATTGAGCCCAGTGGGATGGAATCAAGCAGGTTGAGCACCCACACTAAAATAACATGGAGCTCCTCACTCAAGGCGCTCAAAACTCCACAGCCAAATACAAGTTCAGCGCCCAAGCCATTTCCCGCTGCCATGGAAACCAAGTGCTCTGGCACCACATATGGCTGAAAGTGGATTTGACACCTAGGGAACTCAGGGCGGTGGTGAATGGCAACTGCCCGAAGCAGCAGCACAGCTCTTCCAGTGCCAAAACAACTCCACCTGCCTCATGAACTTCACATACTATCAGCTGTGCTAGCAGCTATCTCGGAAACAATGTTTGGTCACTTCCGGTCCAATGCCCATTGAGCCCAGTGGGATGGAATCAAGCAGGTTGAGCACCCACACTAAAATAACATGCACCCCCTCACTCAAGGAGCTCAAAACTGCACATCCAAACACAAGATCAGTGAACAAAGCCATTTCCCGCTGCCATGGAAACCAAGTGCTCTGGCACCACATATGTCTGAAAGTGGATATGACACCTAGGGAAATCAGGGTGGTGAATGGCAACTGCGCGAAGCAGCAGCACGGCTCTTCCAGTCCAAAACAACTCCACCTGCCTCATCAACTTCACATACCATCAGCTGTGCTAGCAGCTATCTAGGAAACCCTGTTTGGTCACTTCCGGTCCAATGCCCATTGAGCCCAGTGGGATGGAATCAAGCAGGTTGAGCACCCACACTAAACTAACATGGAGCTCCTCACTCAAGGCGCTCAAAACTCCACAGCCAAACACAAGTTCAGCGCCCAAGCCATTTCCCGCTGCCATGGAAACCAAGTGCTCTGCCACCACATATGTCTGAAAGTGGATATGACACCTAGGGATCTCAGGGCGGTGGTGAATGGCAACTGCCCGAAGCAGCAGCACAGCTCTTCCAGTGCCAAAACAACTCCACCTGTCTCAGGAACTTCACATACCATCAGCTGTGCTAGCAGCGTTCTAGGAAACCCTGTTTGGTCACTTCCGGTCCAATGCCCATTGAGCCCAGTGGGATGGAATCAAGCAGGTTGAGCACCCACACTAAACTAACATGCAGCTCCTCACTCAAGGCGCTCAAAACTCCACAGCCAAATACTAGATCAGTGCCCAAGCCATTTCCCGCTGCCATGGAAACCAAGTGCTCTGGCAGCACATATGTCTGAAAGTGGATATGACACCTAGGGAACTCAGGGCGGTGGTGAATGGCAACTGTCGGAAGAAGCTGCACAGCTCTTCCAGTGCCAAAACAACTCCACCTGCCTCATGAATTTCACATACCATCAGCTGTGCTAGCAGCTATCTAGGAAACCCTGTTTGGTCACTTCCGGTCCAATGCCCATTGAGCCCAGTGGGATGGAATCAAGCAGGTTGAGCACCCACACTAAACTAACATGCACCTCCTCACTCAAGCCGCTCAAAACTCCACAGCCAAATACTAGTTCAGCGCACAAGCCATTTCCCGATACCATGGAAACCAAGTGCTCTGGCACCACATATGTCTGAAAGTGGATTTGACACCTAGGGAACTCAGGGCGGTGGTGAATGGCAACTGCCCGAAGCAGCAGCACAGCTCTTCCAGTGCCAAAACAACTCCACCTGCCTCAGGAACTTCACATACCATCAGCTGTGCTAGCAGCTATCTAGGAAACCCTGTTTGGTCACTTCCGGTCCAATGCCCATTGAGCCCAGTGGGATGGATTCAAGCAGGTTGAGCACCCACACAAAATTAACATGGAGCTCCTCACTCAAGGCGCTCAAAACTCCACAGCCAAATACTAGTTCAGCGCCCAAGCCATTTCCCGCTGCCATGGAAACCAAGTGCTCTGGCAGCACATATGTCTGAATGTGGATATGACACCTAGGGAACTCAGGGCCGTGGTGAATGGCAACTGCCCGAAGCAGCAGCACAGCTCTTCCAGTGCCAAAACAACTCCACCTGTCTCATGAACTTCACATACCATCAGCTGTGCTAGCAGCGTTCTAGGAAACCCTGTTTGGTCACTTCCAGTCCAATGCCCATTGAGCCCAGTGGGATGGAATCAAGCAGGTTGAGCACCCACACTAAACTAACATGCAGCTCCTCACTCAAGGGGCTCAAAACTCCACAGCCAAACACAAGTTCAGCGCCCAAGCCATTTCCCGCTGCCATGGAAACCAAGTGCTCTGGCACCACATATGTCTGAAAGTGGATATGACACCTAGGGAACTCAGGGCGGTGGTGAATGGCAACTGCCCGAAGCAGCAGCACAGCTCTTGCAGTGCCAAAGCAACTCCACCTGCCTCATGAACTTCACATACCATCAGCTGTGCTAGCAGCTATCTAGGAAACCCTGTTTGGTCACTTCCGGTCCAATGCCCATTGAGCCCAGTGGGATGGAATCAAGCAGGTTGAGCACCCACACTAAAATAACATGCACCTCCTCACTCAAGCCGCTCAAAACTCCACAGCCAAATACTACTTCAGCGCCCAAGCCATTTCCCGCTGCCATGGAAACCAAGTGCTCTGGCAGCACATATGTCTGAAAGTGGATATGACACCTAGGGAACTCAGGGCGGTGGTGAATGGCAACTGCCAGAGGCAGCAGCACAGCTCTTCCAGTGCCAAAACAACTCCACCTGCCTCATGAACTTCACATACCATCAGCTGTGCTAGCAGCGTTCTAGGAAACCCTGTTTGGTCACTTCCGGTCCAATGCCCATTGAGCCCAGTGGGATGGAATCAAGCAGGTTGAGCACCCACACTAAAATAACATGGAGCTCCTCACTCAAGGCGCTCAAAACTCCACAGCCAAATACAAGTTCAGCGCCCAAGCCATTTCCCGCTGCCATGGAAACCAAGTGCTCTGGCACCACATATGTCTGAAAGTGGATATGACACCTAGGGAACTCAGGGCGGTGGTGAATGGCAACTGCCCGAAGCAGCAGCACAGCTCTTCCAGTGCCAAAACAACTCCACCTGCCTCATGAACTTCACATACCATCAGCTGTGCTAGCAGCTATCTCGGAAACCCTGTTTGGTCACTTCCGGTCCAATGCCCATTAAGCCGAGTGGGATGGAATCAAGCAGGTTGAGCACCCACACTAAACTAACATGCACCTCCTCACTCAAGCCGCTCAGACCTGCACATCCAAACACAAGTTCAGTGAACAAAGCCATTTCCCGCTGCCATGGAAACCAAGTGCTCTGGCAGCACATATGTCTGAAAGTGGATATGACACCTAGGGAACTCAGGGCGGTGGTGAATGGCAACTGCCCGAAACAGCAGCACAGCTCTTCCAGTGCCAAAACAACTCCACCTGCCTCATGAACTTCACATACCTTCAGCTGTGCTAGCAGCTATCTAGGAAACCCTGTTTGGTCACTTCCGGTCCAATGCCCTTTGAGCCCAGTGGGATGGAATCAAGCAGGTTGAGCACCCACACTAAACTAACATGGAGCTCCTCACTCAAGGCGCTCAAAACTCCACAGCCAAACACAAGTTCAGCGCACAAGCCATTTCCCGCTGCCATGGAAACCAAGTGCTCTGGCAGCACATATGTCTGAAAGTGGATATGACACCTAGGGATCTCAGGGCGGTGGTGAATGGCAACTGCCCGAAGTAGCAGCACAGCTCTTCCAGTGCCAAAGCAACTCCACCTGTCTCAGGAACTTCACATACCATCAGCTGTGCTAGCAGCGTTCTAGGAAACCCTGTTTGGTCACTTCCGGTCCAATGCCCATTGAGCCCAGTGGGATGGAATCAAGCAGGCTGAGCACCCACACTAAACTAACATGCACCTCCTCACTCAAGCCGCGCAAAACTCCACAGCCAAACACAAGTTCAGCGCCCAAGCCATTTCCCGCTGCCATGGAAACCAAGTGCTCTGGCACCACATATGTCTGAAAGTGGATATGACACCTAGGGATCTCAGGGCGGTGGTGAATGGCAACTGCCCGAAGCAGCAGCACAGCTCTTCCAGTGCCTAAACAACTCCACCTGCCTCATGAACTTCACATACCATCAGCTGTGCTAGCAGCTATCTAGGAAACCCTGTTTGGTCACTTCCGGTCCAATGCCCATTGAGCCCAGTGGGATGGAATCAAGCAGGTTGAGCACCCACACTAAACTAACATGGAGCTCCTCACTCAAGGCGCTCAAAACTCCACAGCCAAACACAAGTTCAGCGTACAAGCCATTTCCCGCTGCCATGGAAACCAAGTGCTCTGGCACCACATATGTCTGAAAGTGGATATGACACCTAGGGAACTCAGGGCGGTGGTGAATGGCAACTGCCCGAAGCAGCAGCACAGCTCTTCCAGTGCCAAAACAACTCCACCTGCCTCATGAACTTCACATACCATCAGCTGTGCTAGCAGCTATCTAGGAAACCCTGTTTGGTCACTTCCGGTCCAATGCCCATTGAGCCCAGTGGGATGGAATCAAGCAGGTTGAGCACCCACACTAAACTTGCAAAAAGATCCTCACTCAAGGCGCTCAAAACTCCACAGCCAAACAAAAGTTCAGTGCAAAAGCCATTTCCGATTGCCATGGAAACCAAGTGCTCTGGCACCACATATGTCTGAAAGTGGATATGACACCTAGGGAACTCAGGGCGGTGGTGAATGGCAACTGCCCGAAGCAGCAGCACAGCTCTTCCAGTGCCAAAACAACTCCACCTGCCTCATGAACTTCACATACCATCAGCTGTGCTAGCAGCTATCTAGGAAACTCAGTTTAGTCACTTCCGGTCCAATGCCCATTGAGCCCAGTGGGATGGAATCAAGCAGGTTGAGCACCCACACTAAAATAACATGCACCTCTTCACTCAAGGCGCTCAAAACTCCACAGCCAAATACAAGTTCAGCGCCAAAGCCATTTCCCATTGCCATGGAAACCAAGTGCTCTGGCACCACATATGTCTGAAAGTGGATATGACACCTAGGGAACTCAGGGCGGTGGTGAATGGCGACTGCCCGAAGCAGCAGCACAGCTCTTCCAGTGCCAAAACAACTCCACCTGCCTCATTCACTTCACATACCATCAGCTGTGCTAGCAGCTATGTAGGAAACCCTGTTTGGTCACTTCCGGTCCAATGCCCATTGAGCCCAGTGGGATGGAATGAAGCAGGTTGAGCACCCACACTAAAATAACATGGAGCTCCTCACTCAAGGCGCTCAAAACTCCACAGCCAAATACAAGTTCAGCGCCCAAGCCATTTCCCGCTGCCATGGAAACCAAGTGCTCTGGCACCACATATGTCTGAAAGTGGATATGACACCTAGGGAAATCAGGGTGGTGAATGGCAACTGCGCGAAGCAGCAGCACGGCTCTTCCAGTGCCAAAACAACTCCACCTGCCTCATGAACTTCACATACCATCAGCTGTGCTAGCAGCGTTCTAGGAAACCCTGTTTGGTCACTTCCGGTCCAATGCCCTTTGAGCCCAGTGGGATGGAATCAAGCAGGTTGAGCACCCACACTAAACTAACATGGAGCTCCTCACTCAAGGCGCTCAAAACTCCACAGCCAAACACAAGTTCAGCGTACAAGCCATTTCCCGCTGCCATGGAAACCAAGTGCTCTGGCACCACATATGTCTGAAAGTGGATATGACACCTAGGGAACTCAGGGCGGTGGTGAATGGCAACTGCCCGAAGCAGCAGCACAGCTCTTCCAGTGCCAAAACAACTCCACCTGCCTCAGGAACTTCACATACCATCAGCTGTGCTAGCAGCTATCTAGGAAACCCTGTTTGGTCACTTCCGGTCCAATTCCCATTGAGCCCAGTGGGATGGAATCAAGCAGGTTGAGCACCCACGCTAAACTTGCAAAAAGATCCTCACTCAAGGCGCTCAAAACTCCACAGCCAAACACAAGTTCAGTGCAAAAGCCATTTCCCATTGCCATGGAAACCAAGTGCTCTGGCACCACATATGTCTGAAAGTGTATATGACACCTAGGGAACTCAGGGCGGTGGTGAATGGCAACTGCCCGAAGCAGCAGCACAGCTCTTCCAGTGCCAAAACAACTTCACCTGGCTCATGAACTTCACATACCATCAGCTGTGCTAGGAGCTGTCTAGGAGACCCTGTTTTTTCACTCGCGGTCCAATGCCCATTGAATCTAGAGTGATGGAATCAAGTAGGTTGAGCACCCACACTAAACTAACATGGAGCTCCTCACTCAAGGCGCTCAAAACTCCACAGCCAAACACAAGTTCAGCGCCCAAACCATTTCCCGCTGCCATGGAAACCAAGTGTTCTGGCAGCACATATGTCTGAAAGTGGATATGACACCTAGGGAAATCAGGGTGGTGAATGGCAACTGCGCGAAGCAGCAGCACGGCTCTTCCAGTGCCAAAACAACTCCACCTGCCTCATGAACTTCACATACCATCAGCTGTGCCAGCAGTGTTCTAGGAAACCCTGTTTGGTCACTTCCGGTCCAATGCCCTTTGAGCCCAGTGGGATGGAATCAAGCAGGTTGAGCACCCACACTAAACTAACATGGAGCTCCTCACTCAAGGCGCTCAAAACTCCACAGCCAAACACAAGTTCAGCGCCCAAGCCATTTCCCGCTGCCATGGAAACCAAGTGCTCTGGCACCACATATGTCTGAAAGTGGATATGACACCTAGGGATCTCAGGGCGGTGGTGAATAGCAACTGCCCGAAGCAGCAGCACAGCTCTTCCAGTGCCAAAGCAACTCCACCTGTCTCAGGAACTTCACATACCATCAGCTGTGCTAGCAGCTATCTAGGAAACCCTGTTTGGTCACTTCCGGTCCAATTCCCATTGAGCCCAGTGGGATGGAATCAAGCAGGTTGAGCACCCACGCTAAACTTGCAAAAAGATCCTCACTCAAGGCACTCAAAACTCCACAGCCAAACACAAGTTCAGTGCAAAAGCCATTTCCGATTGCCATGGAAACCAAGTGCTCTGGCACCACATATGTCTGAAAGTGGATATGACACCTAGGGAACTCAGGGCGGTGGTGAATGGCAACTGCCCGAAGCAGCAGCACAGCTCTTCCAGTGCCAAAACAACTCCACCTGTCTCATGAACTTCACATACCATCAGCTGTGCTAGCAGCGTTCTAGGAAACCCTGTTTGGTCACTTCCGGTCCAATGCCCATTGAACCGAGTGGGATGGAATCAAGCAGGTTGAGCACCCACACTAAACTAACATGCAGCTCCTCACTCAAGGGGCTCAAAACTCCACAGCCAAACACAAGTTCAGCGCCCAAGCCATTTCCCGCTGCCATGGAAACCAAGTGCTCTGGCACCACATATGTCTGAAAGTGGATATGACACCTAGGGAACTCAGGGCGGTGGTGAATGGCAACTGCCCGAAGCAGCAGCACAGCTCTTCCAGTGCCAAAACAACTCCACCTGCCTCAGGAACTTCACATACCATCAGCTGTGCTAGCAGCTATCTAGGAAACCCTGTTTGGTCTCTTCTGGTCCAATGCCCATTGAGCCCAGTGGGATGGAATCAAGCAGGTTGAGCACCCACACTAAACTAACATGCACCTCCTCACTCAAGCCGCTCAAAACTCCACAGCCAAATACTAGTTCAGCGCCCAAGCCATTTCCCGCTGCCATGGAAACCAAGTGCTCTGGCACCACATATGTCTGAAAGTGGATATGACACCTAGGGAACTCAGGGCGGTGGTGAATGGCAACTGCCCGAAGCAGCAGCACAGCTCTTGCAGTGCCAAAACAACTCCACCTGCCTCATGAACTTCACATACCATCAGCTGTGCTAGCAGCGTTCTAGGAAACCCTGTTTGGTCACTTCCGGTCCAATGCCCATTGAGCCCAGTGGGATGGAATCAAGCAGGTTGAGCACCCACACTAAAATAACATGCACCTCCTCACTCAAGCCGCTCAAAACTCCACAGCCAAATACAAGTTCAGTGAACAAAGCCATTTCCCGCTGCCATGGAAACCAAGTGCTCTGGCAGCACATATGTCTGAAAGTGGATATGACACCTAGGGAACTCAGGGCGGTGGTGAATGGCAACTGTCCGAAGCAGCAGCACAGCTCTTCCAGTGCCAAAACAACTCCACCTGCCTCATGAACTTCACATACCATCAGCTGTGCTAGCAGCTATGTAGGAAACCCTGTTTGGTCACTTCCGGTCCAATGCCCATTGAGCCCAGTGGGATGGAATCAAGCAGGTTGAGCACCCACACTAAACTAACATGGAGCTCCTCACTCAAGGCGCTCAAAACTCCACAGCCAAACACAAGTTCAGCGCCCAAACCATTTCCCGCTGCCATGGAAACCAAGTGTTCTGGCAGCACATATGTCTGAAAGTGGATATGACACCTAGGGAAATCAGGGTGGTGAATGGCAACTGCGCGAAGCAGCAGCACGGCTCTTCCAGTGCCAAAACAACTCCACCTGCCTCATGAACTTCACATACCATCAGCTGTGCCAGCAGTGTTCTAGGAAACCCTGTTTGGTCACTTCCGGTCCAATGCCCTTTGAGCCCAGTGGGATGGAATCAAGCAGGTTGAGCACCCACACTAAACTAACATGGAGCTCCTCACTCAAGGCGCTCAAAACTCCACAGCCAAACACAAGTTCAGCGCCCAAGCCATTTCCCGCTGCCATGGAAACCAAGTGCTCTGGCACCACATATGTCTGAAAGTGGATATGACACCTAGGGATCTCAGGGCGGTGGTGAATAGCAACTGCCCGAAGCAGCAGCACAGCTCTTCCAGTGCCAAAGCAACTCCACCTGTCTCAGGAACTTCACATACCATCAGCTGTGCTAGCAGCTATCTAGGAAACCCTGTTTGGTCACTTCCGGTCCAATTCCCATTGAGCCCAGTGGGATGGAATCAAGCAGGTTGAGCACCCACACTAAATTAACATGGAGCTCCTCACTCAAGGCGCTCAAAACTCCACAGCCAAATACTAGTTCAGCGCCCAAGCCATTTCCCCCTGCCATGGAAACCAAGTGCTCTGGCACCACATATGTCTGAAAGTGGATATGACACCTAGGGAACTCAGGGCGGTGGTGAATGGCAACTGCCCGAAGCAGCAGCACAGCTCTTCCAGTGCCAAAACAACTCCACCTGTCTCATGAACTTCACATACCATCAGCTGTGCTAGCAGCGTTCTAGGAAACCCTGTTTGGTCACTTCCGGTCCAATGCCCATTGAACCGAGTGGGATGGAATCAAGCAGGTTGAGCACCCACACTAAACTAACATGCAGCTCCTCACTCAAGGGGCTCAAAACTCCACAGCCAAACACAAGTTCAGCGCCCAAGCCATTTCCCGCTGCCATGGAAACCAAGTGCTCTGGCACCACATATGTCTGAAAGTGGATATGACACCTAGGGAACTCAGGGCGGTGGTGAATGGCAACTGCCCGAAGCAGCAGCACAGCTCTTCCAGTGCCAAAACAACTCCACCTGCCTCAGGAACTTCACATACCATCAGCTGTGCTAGCAGCTATCTAGGAAACCCTGTTTGGTCTCTTCTGGTCCAATGCCCATTGAGCCCAGTGGGATGGAATCAAGCAGGTTGAGCACCCACACTAAACTAACATGCACCTCCTCACTCAAGCCGCTCAAAACTCCACAGCCAAATACTAGTTCAGCGCCCAAGCCATTTCCCGCTGCCATGGAAACCAAGTGCTCTGGCACCACATATGTCTGAAAGTGGATATGACACCTAGGGAACTCAGGGCGGTGGTGAATGGCAACTGCCCGAAGCAGCAGCACAGCTCTTGCAGTGCCAAAACAACTCCACCTGCCTCATGAACTTCACATACCATCAGCTGTGCTAGCAGCGTTCTAGGAAACCCTGTTTGGTCACTTCCGGTCCAATGCCCATTGAGCCCAGTGGGATGGAATCAAGCAGGTTGAGCACCCACACTAAAATAACATGCACCTCCTCACTCAAGCCGCTCAAAACTCCACAGCCAAATACAAGTTCAGTGAACAAAGCCATTTCCCGCTGCCATGGAAACCAAGTGCTCTGGCAGCACATATGTCTGAAAGTGGATATGACACCTAGGGAACTCAGGGCGGTGGTGAATGGCAACTGTCCGAAGCAGCAGCACAGCTCTTCCAGTGCCAAAACAACTCCACCTGCCTCATGAACTTCACATACCATCAGCTGTGCTAGCAGCTATGTAGGAAACCCTGTTTGGTCACTTCCGGTCCAATGCCCATTGAGCCCAGTGGGATGGAATCAAGCAGGTTGAGCACCCACACTAAAATAACATGGAGCTCCTCACTCAAGGCGCTCAAAACTCCACAGCCAAATACAAGTTCAGCGCCCAAGCCATTTCCCGCTGCCATGGAAACCAAGTGCTCTGGCAGCACATATGTCTGAAAGTGGATATGACACCTAGGGAACTCAGGGCGGTGGTGAATGGCAACTGCCCGAAGCAGCAGCACAGCTCTTCCAGTGCCAAAACAACTCCACCTGCCTCATGAACTTCACATACCATCAGCTGTGCTAGCAGCGTTCTAGGAAACCCTGTTTGGTCACTTCCGGTCCAATGCCCATTGAGCCCAGTGGGATGGAATCAAGCAGTTTGAGCACCCACACTAAAATAACATGCACCTCCTCACTCAAGGAGCTCAAAACTCCACAGCCAAACACAAGTTCAGCGCCAAAGCCATTTCCCGCTGCCATGGAAACCAAGTGCTCTGGCACCACATATGTCTGAAAGAGGATATGACACCTAGGGAACTCAGGGCGGTGGTGAATGGCAACTGCCCGAAGCAGCAGCACAGCTCTTCCAGTGAAAAAAAAACTCCACCTGCCTCAGGAACTTCACATACCATCAGCTGTGCTAGCAGCTATCTAGGAAACCCTGTTTGGTCACTTCCGGTCCAATGCCCATTGAACCGAGTGGGATGGAATCAAGCAGGTTGAGCACCCACACAAAACTTGCAAAAAGATCCTCACTCAAGGCGCTCAAAACTCCACAGCCAAACACAAGTTCAGTGCAAAAGCCATTTCCGATTGCCATGGAAACCAAGTGCTCTGGCACCACATATGTCTGAAAGTGGATATGACACCTAGGGAACTCAGGGCGGTGGTGAATGGCAACTGCCCGAAGCAGCAGCACAGCTCTTCCAGTGCCAAAACAACTCCACCTGCCTCATTCACTTCACATACCATCAGCTGTGCTAGCAGCGTTCTAGGAAACCCTGTTTGGTCACTTCCGGTCCAATGCCCATTGAGCCCAGTGGGATGGAATCAAGCAGGTTGAGCACCCACACTAAAATAACATGCACCTCCTCACTCAAGGCGCTCAAAACTCCACAGCCAAATACAAGTTCAGCGCCCAAGCCATTTCCCGCTGCCATGGAAACCAAGTGCTCTGGCAGCACATATGTCTGAAAGTGGATATGACACCTAGGGAACTCAGGGCGGTGGTGAATGGCAACTGCCCGAAGCAGCAGCACAGCTCTTCCAGTGCCAAAACAACTCCACCTGCCTCAGGAAGTTCACATACCATCAGCTGTGCTAGCAGCTATCTAGGAAACCCTGTTTGGTCACTTCCGGTCCAATGCCCATTGAACCGAGTGGGATGGAATCAAGCAGGTTGAGCACCCACACAAAACTAACATGCACCTCCTCACTCAAGCCGCTCAAAACTCCACAGCCAAACACAAGTTCAGTGCCCAAGCCATTTCCCGCTGCCATGGAAACCAAGTGCTCTGGCAGCACATATTTCTGAAAGTGAATATGACACCTAGGGAACTCAGGGCGGTGGTGAATGGCAACTGCTCGAAGCAGCAGCACAGCTCTTCCAGTGCCAAAACAACTCCACCTGCCTCATGAACTTCACATACCATCAGCTGTGCTAGCAGCTATCTAGGAAACCCTGTTTGGTCACTTCCGGTCCAATGCCCATTGAGCCCAGTGGGATGGAATCAAGCAAGATGAGCACCCACACTAAACTAACATGCACCTCCTCACTCAAGGCGCTCAAAACTCCACAGCCAAATACTAGTTCAGCGCCCAAGCCATTTCCCGCTGCCATGGAAACCAAGTGCTCTGGCACCACATATGTCTGAAAGTGGATATGACACCTAGGGAACTCAGGGCGGTGGTGAATGGCAACGGCCCGAAGCAGCAGCACAGCTCTTCCAGTGCCAAAACAACTCCACCTGCCTCATGAACTTCACATACCATCAGCTGTGCTAGCAGCTATCTAGGAAACCCTGTTTGGTCACTTCCGGTCCAATGCCCATTGAACCGAGTGGGATGGAATCAAGCAGGTTGAGCACCCACACTAAAATAACATGCACCTCCTCACTCAAGGCGCTCAAAACTCCACAGCCAAACACAAGTTCAGCGCCAAAGCCATTTCCCGCTGCCATGGAAACCAAGTGCTCTGGCAGCACATATGTCTGAAAGGTGATATGACACCTAGGGAACCCAGGTCGGTGGTCAATGGCAACTGCCCGAAGCAGCAGCTCTTCCAGTGCCAAAACAACTCCACCTCAGTCATGAACTTCACATACCATAAGCTGTGCTAGCAGCTATCTCGGAAACCCTGTTTGGTCACTTCCGGTCCAATGCCCATTGAGCCCAGTGGGATGGAATCAAGCAGGTTGAGCACCGACACTAAACTAACATGCACCTCCTCACTCAAGGCGCTCAAAACTCCACAGCCAAACACAAGTTCAGTGCCCAAGCCATTTCCCGCTGCCATTGAAACCAAGTGCTCTGGCACCACATATGTCTGAAAGTGAATATGACACCTAGGGAACTCACGGCGGTGGTGAATGGCAACTGCTCGAAGCAGCAGCACAGCTCTTCCAGTGCCAAAACAACTCCACAAGACTCATTCACTTCACATACCATCAGCTGTGCTGCAGCGTTCTAGGAAATCCTGTTTGGTCACTTCCAGTCCAATGCCCATTGAGCCCAGTGGGATGGAATCAAGCAGGTTGAGCACCCACACTAAACTAACATGGAGCTCCTCACTCAAGGCGCTCAAAACTCCACAGTCAAAAACAAGTACAGCGCTAAAGCCATTTCCCGCTGCCATGGAAACCAAGTGCTCTGGCACCACATATGTCTGCAAGTGGATATGACACCTAGGGAACTCACGGCGGTGGTGAATGGCAACTGCCCGAAGCAGCAGCACAGCTCTTCCAGTTGCAAAACAACTCCACCTGCCTCATGAACTTCACATACCATCAGCTGTGCTAGCAGCTATCTAGGAAACCCTGTTTGGTCACTTCCGGCCCAATGCCCATTGAACCGAGTGGGATTGAATCAAGCAGGTTGAGCACCCACACTAAACTAACATGCACCTCCTCACTCAAGGCGCTCAAAACTCTCCAGCCAAACACAAGTTCAGCGCAAAAGCCATTTCCCGCTGTCATGGAAAGCAAGTGCTCTGGCACCACATATGTCTGAAAGTGGATATGACACCTAGGGAACTCAGGGCAGTGGTGAATGGCGACTGCCCAAAGCAGCAGCACAGCTCTTCCAGTGCCAAAACAACTCCACCTGCCTCATGAACTTCACATACCATCAGCTGTGCTAGCAGCATTCAAGGAAACTATGTTTGGTCACTTCCGGTCGGTCCAATGCCCATTGGGCCCAATGGGATGGAATCAAGCAGGATGAGCACCCACACTAAAATAACATGGAGCTCCTCACTCAAGGCGCTCAAAACTCCACAGCCAAACACAAGTTCAGCGCTAAAGCCATTTCCCGCTGCCATGGAAACCAAGTGCTCTGCCACCACATATGTCTGAAAGTGAATATGACACCTAGGGAACTCAGGGCGGTGGTGAATGGCAACTGCCCGAAGCAGCAGCACAGCTCTTCCAGTGCCAAAACAACTCCACCTGCCTCAGGAACTTCACATACCATCAGCTGTGCTACCAGCTATCTAGGAAACTCAGTTGGGTCACTTCCGGTCCAATGCCCATTGAGCCCAGTGGGATGGAATCAAGCAGGTTGAGCACCCACACTAAACTAACATGCACCTCCTCACTCAAGGCGCTCAAAACTCCACAGCCAAATACAAGTTCAGCGCCCAAGCCATTTCCCGCTGCCATGGAAAGCAAGTGCTCTGGCACCACAAATGTCTGAAAGTGGATATGACACCTAGGGAACCCAGGGCGGTGGTGAATGGCAACTGCCCGAAGCAGCAGCACAGCTCTTCCAGTGCCAAAACAACTCCACCTGCCTCATGAACTTCACATACCATCAGCTGTGCTAGCAGCTATCTAGGAAACCCTGTTTGGTCACTTCCAGTCCAATGCCCATTGAGCCCAATGGGATGGAATCAAGCAGGTTGAGCACCCACACTTAACTAACATGGAGCTCCTCACTCAAGGCGCTCAAAACTCCACAGCCAAACACAAGTTCTGAGCCCAAGCCATTTCCCGCTGCCATGGAAACCAAGTGCTCTGGCACCACATATGTCTGAAAGTGGATATGACACCTAGGGAACCCAGGGCGGTGGTGAATGGCAACTGCCCGAAGCAGCAGCTCTTCCAGTGCCAAAACAACTCCACCTGCCTCATGAACTTCACATACCATCAGCTGTGCTAGCAGCTATCTAGGAAACCCTGTTTGGTCTCTTCCGGTCCAATGCCCATTGAGCCCAGTGGGATGGAATCAAGCAGGTTGAGCACCCACACTAAACTTGCAAAAAGCTCCTCACTCAAGGCGCTCAAAACTACACAGCCAAACACAAGTTCAGCGCCAAAGCCATTTCCCGCTGCCATGGAAAGCAAGTGCTCTGGCACCACATATGTCTGCAAGTGGATATGACACCTAGGGAACTCACGGCGGTGGTGAATGGCAACTGCCCAAAGCAGCAGCACAGCTCTTCCAGTGCCAAAACAACTCCACCTGCCTCATGAACTTCACATACCATCAGCTGTGCTAGCAGCATTCAAAGAAACTATGTTTGGTCACTTCCGGTCGGTCCAATGCCCATTGAGCCCAATGGGATGGAATCAAGCAGGTTGAGCACCCACACTAAACTTACATGGAGCTCCTCACTCAAGGCGCTCAAAACTCCACAGCCAAATACAAGTTCAGCGCCCAAGCCACTTCCCGCTGCCATGGAAACCAAGTGCTCTGGCAGCACATATGTCTGAAAGTGGATATGACACCTAGGGAACTCACGGTGGTGGTGAATGGCAACTGCCCGAAGCAGCAGCACAGCTCTTCCAGTGCCAAAACAACTCCACCTGCCTCATGAACTTCACATACCATCAGCTGTGCTAGCAGCTATCTAGGAAACCCTGTTTGGTCACTTCCGGTCCAATGCCCATTGAGCCTAGTGGGATGGAATCAAGCAGGTTGAGCAGCCACACAAACCTTGCAAAAAGCTCCTCACTCAAGGCGCTCAAAAGTCCACAGCCAAACACAAGTTCTGAGCCCAAGCCATTTCCCGCTGCCATGGAAACCAAGTGCTCTGGCACCACATATGTCTGAAAGTGGATATGACACCTAGGGAACTCAGGGCCGTGGTGAATGGCAACTGCCAGAAGCAGCAGCAAAACAGCTCTTCCAGTGCCAAAACAACTCCACCTGCCTCATGAACTTCACATACCATCAGCTGTGCTAGCAGCGTTCTAGGAAATCCTGTTTGGTCACTTCCGGTCCAATGCCCATTGAGCCCAGTGGGATGGAATCAAGCAGGTTGAGCACCCACACTAAACTAACATGCACCTCTTCACTCAAGGCGCTCAAAACTCCACAGCCAAACACAAGTTCAGCGCCCAAGCTATTTCCCGCTGCCATGGAAAACAAGTGCTCTGGCACCACATATGTCTGAAAGTGGATATGACACATAGGGATCCCACGGCGGTGGTGAATGGCAACTGCCCGAAGTAGCAGCACAGCTCTTCCAGTGCCAAAACAACTCCACCTGCCTCATAAACTTCACATACCATCAGCTGTGCTAGCAGCTATCTAGGAAACCCTGTTTGGTCACTTCCGGTCCAATGCCCATTGAGCCCAATGGGATGGAATCAAGCAGGTTGAGCATCCACACAAAACTTGCAAAAAGCTCCTCACTCAAGGCGCTCAAAACTCCACAGCCAAATACAAGTTCAGCGCCCAAGCCATTTCCCGCTGCCATGGAAACCAAGTGCTCTGGCACCACATATGTCTGAAAGTGGATATGACACCTAGGGAACCCAGGGCGGTGGTGAATGGCAACTGCCCAGAGCAACAGCACAGCTCTTCCAGTGCCAAAACAACTCCACCTGCCTCATGAACTTCACATACCATCAGCTGTGCTAGCAGCTATCTAGGAAACCCTGTTTGGTCACTTCCGGTCCAATGCCCATTGAGCCCAGTGGGATGGAATCAAGCAGGTTGAGCACCCACACTAAACTAACATGCACCTCCTCACTCAAGGCGCTCAAAACTCCACAGCGAAACACAAGTTCAGCGCCCAAGCCATTTCCCCCTGCCATGGAAACCAAGTGCTCTGGCACCACATATGTCTGAAAGTGGATATGACACCTAGGGAACTCACGGCGGTGGTGAATGACAACTGCCCAAAGCAGCAGCACAGCTCTTCCAGTGCCAAAACAACTCCACCTGCCTCATGAACTTCACATACCATCAGCTGTGCTAGCAGCGTTCTAGGAAACTATGTTAGGTCACTTCCGGTCCAATGCCCATTGAGCCCAGTGGGATGGAATCAAGCAGGTTGAGCACCCACACTAAACTTACATGGAGCTCCTCACTCAAGCCGCTCAAAACTCCACAGCCAAACACAAGATCAGCGCCCAAGCCATTTCCCGCTGCCATGGAAAGCAAGTGCTCTGCCACCACATATGTCTGAAAGTGGATATGACACCTAGGGAACTCAGGGCGGTGGTGAATGGCAACTGCCCGAAGCAGCAGCACAGCTCTTCCAGTGCCAAAACAACTCCACCTGCCTCATGAACTTCACATACCATCAGCTGTGCTAGCAGCATTCTAGGAAACTCAGTTTGGTCACTTCCGGTCCAATGCCCATTGAGCCCAGTGGGATGGAATCAAGCAGGTTGAGCACCCACACTAAACTTACATGGAGCTCCTCACTCAAGGCGCTCAAAACTCCACAGCCAAATACAAGTTCAGCGCCCAAGCCATTTAACGCTGCCATGGAAAGCAAGTGCTCTGGCAGCACATATGTCTGAAAGTGGATATGACACCTAGGGAACTCAGGGCGGTGGTGAATGGCAACTGCCTGAAGCAGCAGCACAGCTCTTCCAGTGCCAAAACAACTCCACCTGCCTCATGAACTTCACATACCATCAGCTGTGCTAGCAGCTATCTAGGAAACCCTGTTTGGTCACTTCCGGTCCAATGCCCATTGAGCCCAATGGGATGGAATCAAGCAGGTTGAGCACCCACACTAAACTAACATGGAGCTCCTCTCTCAAGGCGCTCAAAACTCCACAGCCAAACACAAGTTCAGCGCCCAAGCCATTTCCCGCTGCCATGGAAACCAAGTGCTCTGGCACCACATATGTCTGAAAGTGGATATGACACCTAGGGAACACAGGGCGGTGGTGAATGGCAACTGCCCGATGCACAGCTCTTCCAGTGCCAAAACAACTCCACCTGCCTCATGAACTTCACATACCATCAGCTGTGCTAGCAGCTATCTAGGAAACCCTGTTTGGTCACTTCCGGTCCAACGCCCATTGAGCCCAGTGGGATGGAATCAAACAGGTTGAGCACCCACACAAACCTTGCAAAAAGCTCCTCACTCAAGGCGCTCAAAAGTCCACAGCCAAACACAAGTTCTGAGCCCAAGCCATTTCCCGCTGCCATGGAAACCAAGTGCTCTGGCAGCACATATGTCTGAAAGTGGATATGACACCTAGGGAACTCAGGGCCGTGGTGAATGGCAACTGCCAGAAGCAGCAGCAAAACAGCTCTTCCAGTGCCAAAACAACTCCACCTGCCTCATGAACTTCACATACCATCAGCTGTGCTAGCAGCTATCTAGGAAATCCTGTTTGGTCTCTTCCGGTCCAATGCCCATTGAGCCCAGTGGGATGGAATCAAGCAGGTTGAGCACCCACACTAAACTAACATGCACCTCTTCACTCAAGGCGCTCAAAACTCCACAGCCAAACAAAAGTTCAGCGCCCAAGCTATTTCCCGCTGCCATCGAAAACAAGTGCTCTGGCACCACATATGTCTGAAAGTGGATATGACACATAGGGATCCCACGGCGGTGGTGAATGGCAACTGCCCGAAGTAGCAGCACAGCTCTTCCAGTGCCAAAACAACTCCACCTGCCTCATAAACTTCACATACCATCAGCTGTGCTAGCAGCTATCTAGGAAACCCTGTTTGGTCACTTCCGGTCCAATGCCCATTGAGCCCAGTGGGATGGAATCAAGCAGGTTGAGCATCCACACAAAACTTGCAAAAAGCTCCTCACTCAAGGCGCTCAAAACTCCACAGCCAAATACAAGTTCAGCGCCCAAGCCATTTCCCGCTGCCATGGAAACCAAGTGCTCTGGCACCACATATGTCTGAAAGTGGATATGACACCTAGGGAACCCAGGGCGGTGGTGAATGGCAACTGCCCAGAGCAACAGCACAGCTCTTCCAGTGCCAAAACAACTCCACCTGCCTCATGAACTTCACATACCATCAGCTGTGCTAGCAGCTATCTAGGAAACCCTGTTTGGTCACTTCCGGTCCAATGCCCATTGAGCCCAGTGGGATGGAATCAAGCAGGTTGAGCATCCACACAAAACTTATAAAAAGCTCCTCACTCAAGGCGCTCAGAACTCCACAGCCAAGCACAAGTTCAGCGCCAAAGCCATTTCCCGCTGCCATGGAAACCAAGTGCTCTGGCAGCACATATGTCTGAAAGTGAATATGACACCTAGGGAACTAAGGGCGGTGGTGAATGTCAACTGCCCGAAGCAGCAGCACAGCTCTTCCAGTGCCAAAACAACTCCACCTGCCTCATGAACTTCACATACCATCAGCTGTGCTAGCAGCTATCTAGGAAACCCTGTTTGGTCACTTCCGGTCCAATGCCCATTGAGCCCAGAGGGATGGAATCAAGCAGGTTGAGCACCCACACTAAACTAACATGCACCTCCTCACTCAAGGCGCTCAAAACTCCACAGCGAAACACACGTTCAGCGCACAAGCCATATCCTGCTGCCATGGAAACCAAGTGCTCTGGCACCACATATGTCTGAAAGTGAATATGACACCTAGGGAACTCAGGGCGGTGGTGAATGGCAACTGCTCGAAGCAGCAGCACAGCTCTTCCAGTTGCAAAACAACTCCACCTGCCTCATGAACTTCACATACCATCAGCTGTGCTGCAGCGTTCTAGGAAACCCTGTTTGGTCACTTCCAGTCCAATGCCCATTGAGCCCAGTGGGATGGAATCAAGCAGGTTGAGCACCCACACAAACCTTGCAAAAAGCTCCTCACTCAAGGCGCTCAAAACTCCACAGTCAAAAACAAGTACAGCGCAAAAGCCATTTCCCGCTGCCATGGAAACCAAGTGCTCTGGCACCACATATGTCTGCAAGTGGATATGACACCTAGGGAACTCAGGGCCGTGGTGAATGGCAACTGCCCGAAGCAGCAGCTCTTCCAGTGCCAAAACAACTCCACCTGCCTCATGAACTTCACATACCATCAGCTGTGCTAGCAGCTATCTAGGAAACCCTGTTTGGTCACTTCCGGTCCAATGCCCATTGAGCCCAGTGGGATGGAATCAAGCAGGTTGAGCACCCACACTAAACTAACATGCACCTCCTCACTCAAGGCGCTCAAAACTCCACAGCCAAACACAAGTTCAGCGCACAAGCCATATCCTGCTGCCATGGAAACCAAGTGCTCTGGCACCACATATGTCTGCAAGTGGATATGACACCTAGGGAACTCAGGGCGGTGGTGAATGGCAACTGCCCGAAGCAGCAGCACAGCTCTTCCAGTGCCAAAACAACTCCACCTGCCTCATGAACTTCACATACCATCAGCTGTGCTAGCAGCTATCTAGGAAACCCTGTTTGGTCTCTTCCGGTCCAATGCCCATTGACCCCAGTGGGATGGAATCAAGCAGGTTGAGCACCCACACTAAACTTGCAAAAAGCTCCTCACTCAAGGCGCTCAAAACTCCACAGCCAAACACAAGTTCAGCGCCCAAGCCATTTCCCCCTGCCATGGAAACCAAGTGCTCTGGCACCACATATGTCTGCAAGTGGATATGACACCTAGGGAACTCACGGCGGTGGTGAATGACAACTGCCCAAAGCAGCAGCACAGCTCTTCCAGTGCCAAAACAACTCCACCTGCCTCATGAACTTCACATACCATCAGCTGTGCTAGCAGCGTTCTAGGAAACTATGTTTGGTCACTTCCGGTCCAATGCCCATTGAGCCCAGTGGGATGGAATCAAGCAGGTTGAGCACCCACACTAAACTTACATGGAGCTCCTAACTCAAGGCGCTCAAAACTCCACAGCCAAACACAAGTTCAGCGTACAAGCCATTTCCCGCTGCCATGGAAACCAAGTGCTCTGGCAGCACATATGTCTGAAAGTGGATATGACACCTAGGGAACTCAGGGCCGTGGTGAATGTCAACTGCCCGAAGCAGCAGCACAGCTCTTCCAGTGCCAAAACAACTCCACCTGCCTCATGAACTTCACATACCATCAGCTGTGCTAGCAGCATTCTAGGAAACTCAGTTTGGTCACTTCCGGTCCAATGCCCATTGAGCCCAGTGGGATGGAATCAAGCAGGTTGAGCACCCACACTAAACTTACATGGAGCTCCTCACTCAAGGCGCTCAAAACTCCACAGCCAAACACAAGTTCAGCGCCAAAGCCATTTCCCGCTGCCATGGAAACCAAGTGCTCTGGCACCACATATGTCTGAAAGTGGATATGACACCTAGGGAACACAGGGCGGTGGTGAATGGCAACTGCCCGATGCAGCAGCTCTTCCAGTGCCAAAACAACTCCACCTGCCTCATGAACTTCACATACCATCAGCTGTGCTAGCAGCTATCTAGGAAACCCTGTTTGGTCACTTCCGGTCCAATGCCCATTGAGCCCAGTGGGATGGAATCAAGCAGGTTGAGCACCCACACTAAACTAACATGCACCTCCTCACTCAAGGCGCTCAAAACTCCACAGCCAAACACAAGTTCTGCGCCCAAGCCATTTCCCGCTGCCATGGAAACCAAGTGCTCTGGCACCACATATGTCTGAAAGTGGATATGACACCTAGGGAACTCAGGGCGGTGGTGAATGGCAACTGCCCGAAGCAGCAGCACAGCTCTTCCAGTGCCAAAACAACTCCACCTGCCTCATTCACTTCACATACCATCAGCTGTGCTAGCAGCTATCTAGGAAACCCTGTTTGGTCACTTCCGGTCCAATGCCCATTGAGCCCAGTGGGATGGAATCAAGCAGGTTGAGCACCCACACTAAACTACAATGCAGCTCCTCACTCAAGGTACTCAAAACTCCACTGCCAAACACAAGTTCAGCGCAAAAGCCATTTCCCGCTGCCTTGGAAACTAAGTGCTCTGGCAGCACATATGTCTGAAAGTGGATATGACACCTAGGGAACTCAGGGCGGTGGAGAATGGCAACTGCCCCAAGCAGCAGCACAGCTCTTCCAGTGCCAAAACAACTCCACCTGCCTCATGAACTTCACATACCATCAGCTGTGCTAGCAGCTATCTAGGAAACCCTCTTTGGTCACTTCCGGTCCAATGCCCATTGAGCCCAGTGGGATGGAATCAAGCAGGTTGAGCACCCACACTAAACTAACATGCACCTCCTCACTCAAGGCGCTCAAAACTCCACAGCCAAACACAAGTTCAGTGCCCAAGCCATTTCCCGCTGCCATGGAAACCAAGTGCTCTGGCACCACATATGTCTGAAAGTGGATATGACACCTAGGGAACTCAGGGCGGTGGTGAATGGCAACTGCCCGAAGCAGCAGCACAGCTCTTCCAGTGCCAAAACAACTCCACCTGCCTCATGAACTTCACATACCATCAGCTGTGCTAGCAGCTATCTAGGAAACCCTGTTTGGTCACTTCCGGTCCAACGCCCATTGAGCCCAGTGGGATGGAATCAAGCAGGTTGAGCACCCACACTAAACTAACATGCACCTCCTCACTCAAGGCGCTCAAAACTAAACAGCCAAACACAAGTTCTGCGCCCAAGCCATTTCCCGCTGCCATGGAAACCAAGTGCTCTGGCAGCACATATTTCTGAAAGTGGATATGACACCTAGGGAACTCAGGGCGGTGGTGAATGGCAACTGCCCGAAGCAGCAGCAAAACAGCTCTTCCAGTGCCAAAACAACTCCACCTGCCTCATGAACTTCACATACCATCAGCTGTGTGCTAGCAGCTATCTAGGAAACCCTGTTTGGTCACTTCCGGTCCAATGCCCATTGAGCCCAGTGGGATGGAATCAAGCAGGTTGAGCACCCACACTAAACTAACATGAACCTCTTCACTCAAGGCGCTCAAAACTCCACAGCCAAATACAAGTTCAGTGCCCAAGCTATTTCCCGCTGCCATGGAAACCAAGTGTTCTGGCACCACATATGTCTGAAAGTGGATATGACACCTAGGGAACTCAGGGCGGTGGTGAATGGCAACTACCCGAAGTAGCAGCACAGCTCTTCCAGTGCCAAAACAACTCCACCTGCCTCATAAACTTCACATAATATCAGCTGTGCTAGCAGCTATCTAGGAAACCCTGTTTGGTCACTTCCGGTCCAATGCCCATTGAGCCCAGTGGGATGGAATTAAGCAGGTTGAGCATCCACACAAAACTTGCATGCAGCTCCTCACTTAAGGCGCTCAAAACTCCACAGCCAAACACAAGTTCAGCGCCCAAGCCATTTCCCGCTGCCATGGAAACCAAGTGCTCTGGCACCACATATGTCTGAAAGTGGATATGACACCTAGGGAACCCAGGGCGGTGGTGAATGGCAACTGCCCGAAGCAGCAGCACAGCTCTTCCAGTGCCAAAACAACTCCACCTGCCTCATGAACTTCACATACCATCAGCTGTGCTAGCAGCTATCTAGGAAACCCTGTTTGGTCACTTCCGGTCCAATGCCCATTGAGCCCAATGGGATGGAATCAAGCAGGTTGGGCACCCACACTAAACTAACATGGAGCTCCTCACTCAAGGCGCTCAAAACTCCACAGCCAAACACAAGTTCAGCGCCAAAGCCATTTCCCGCTGCCATGGAAACCAAGTGCTCTGGCAGCACATATGTCTGAAAGTGGATATGACACCTAGGGAACTCAGGGCCGTGGGGAATGGCAAGTGCCAGAAGCAGCAGCACAATAGCTCTTCCAGTGCCAAAACAACTCCACCTGCCTCATGAACTTCACATACCATCAGCTGTGCTAGCAGCGTTCTAGGAAACCCTGTTTGGTCACTTCCGGTCCAATGCCCATTGAGCCCAGTGGGATGGAATCAAGCAGGTTGAGCACCCACACTAAACTAACATGGAGCTCCTCACTCAAGGCGCTCAAAACTCCACAGCCAAACACAAGTTCAGCGTACAAGCCATTTCCCGCTGCCATGGAAACCAAGTGTTCTCCCACCACATATGTCTGAAAGTGGATATGACCCCTAGGGTACCCAGGGCGGTGGTGAATGGCAACTGCCCGAAGCAGCAGCACAGCTCTTCCAGTGCCAAAACAACTCCACCTGCCTCATAAACTTCACATACCATCAGCTGTGCTAGCAGCTATCTAGGAAACCCTGTTTGGTCACTTCCGGTCCAATGCCCATTGAGCCCAGTGGGATGGAATCAAGCAGGTTGAGCATCCACACAAAAATTATAAAAAGCTCCTCACTCAAGGCGCTCAAAACTCCACAGCCAAACACAAGTTCTGCGCCCAAGTCATTTCCCGCTGCCATGGAAACCAAGTGCTCTGGCACCACATATGTCTGAAAGTGAATATGAAACCTAGGGAACTCAGGCGGTGGTGAATGTCAACTGCCCGAAGCAGCAGCACAGCTCTTCCAGTGCCAAAACAACTCCACCTGCCTCATGAACTTCACATATCATCAGCTTTGCTAGCAGCTATCTAGGAAACCCTGTTTGGTCACTTCCGGTCCAATGCCCATTGAGCCCAGTGGGATGGAATCAAGCAGGTTGAGCACCCACACTAAACTAACATGCACCTCCTCACTCAAGGCGCTCAAAACTCCACAGCGAAACACAAGTTCAGCGAGCAAGCCATTTCCCGCTGCCATGGAAACCAAGTGCTCTGGCACCACATATGTCTGAAAGTGGATATGACACCTAGGGAACTCAGGGCGGTGGTGAATGGCAACTGGCCGAAGCAGCAGCACAGCTCTTCCAGTGCCAAAACAACTCCACCTGCCTCATGAACTTCACATACCATCAGCTGTGCTAGCAGCTATCTAGGAAACCCTGTTTGGTCACTTCCGGCCAATGCCCATTGAGCCCAGTGGGATGGAATCAAGCAGGTTGAGCACCCACACTAAACTTACATGGAGCTCCTCACTCAAGCCGCTCAAAACTCCATAGCTAAATACAAATTCAGTGCCCAAGCCATTTCCCGCTGCCATGGAAACCAAGTGCTCTGGCAGCACATATGTCTGAAAGTGGATATGACACCTAGGGAACTCAGGGCCGTGGTGAATGGCAACTGCCAGAATCAGCAGCAAAACAGCTCTTCCAGTGCCAAAACAACTCAACCTGCCTCATGAACTTCACATACCATCAGCTGTGCTAGCAGCTATCTAGGAAATCCTGTTTGGTCTCTTCCGGTCCAATGCCCATTGAGCCCAGTGGGATGGAATCAAGCAGGTTGAGCACCCACACTAAACTAACATGCACCTCTTCACTCAAGGCGCTCAAAACTCCACAGCCAAACACAAGTTCAGCGCCAAAGCCATTTCCCGCTGCCATGGAAACCAAGTGCTCTGGCACCACATATGTCTGAAAGTGGATATGACACCTAGGGAACTCAGGGCCGTGGGGAATGGCAAGTGCCAGAAGCAGCAGCACAATAGCTCTTCCAGTGCCAAAACAACTCCACCTGCCTCATGAACTTCACATACCATCAGCTGTGCTAGCAGCGTTCTAGGAAACTATGTTTGGTCACTTCCGGTCCAATGCCCATTGAGCCCAGTGGGATGGAATCAAGCAGGTTGAGCACCCACACTAAACTAACATGCACCTCCTCACTCAAGGCGCTCAAAACTCAACAGCCAAACACAAGTTCAGCGCCCAAGCCATTTCCCGCTGCCATGGAAACCAAGTGCTCTGGCACCACATATGTCTGAAAGTGGATATGACCCCTAGGGTACCCAGGGCGGTGGTGAATGGCAACTGCCCGAAGCAGCAGCACAGCTCTTCCAGTGCCAAAACAACTCCACCTGCCTCATAAACTTCACATACCATCAGCTGTGCTAGCAGCTATCTAGGAAACCCTGTTTGGTCACTTCCGGTCCAATGCCCATTGAGCCCAGTGGGATGGAATCAAGCAGGTTGAGCATCCACACAAAACTTATAAAAAGCTCCTCACTCAAGGCGCTCAAAACTCCACAGCCAAACACAAGTTCTGCGCCCAAGCCATTTCCCGCTGCCATGGAAACCAAGTGCTCTGGCACCACATATGTCTGAAAGTGAATATGAAACCTAGGGAACTCAGGCGGTGGTGAATGGCAACTGCCCGAAGCAGCAGCACAGCTCTTCCAGTGCCAAAACAACTCCACCTGCCTCATGAACTTCACATATCATCAGCTTTCCTAGCAGCTATCTAGGAAACCCTGTTTGGTCACTTCCGGTCCAATGCCCATTGAGCCCAGTGGGATGGAATCAAGCAGGTTGAGCACCCACACTAAACTAACATGCACCTCCTCACTCAAGGCGCTCAAAACTCCACAGCCAAATACAAGTTCAGCGAGCAAGCCATTTCCCGCTGCCATGGAAACCAAGTGTTCTCCCACCACATATGTCTGAAAGTGGATATGACACCTAGGGAACTCAGGGCGGTGGTGAATGGCAAGTGCCCGAAGCAGCAGCACAGCTCTTCCAGTGCCAAAACAACTCCACCTGCCTCATGAACTTCACATACCATCAGCTGTGCTAGCAGCATTCTAGGAAACTCAGTTTGGTCACTTCCGGTCCAATGCCCATTGAGCCCAGTGGGATGGAATCAAGCAGGTTGAGCACCCACACTAAACTTACATGGAGCTCATCACTCAAGGCGCTCAAAACTCCACAGCCAAATACAAGTTCAGCGCCCAAGCCATTTAACGCTGCCATGGAAAGCAAGTGCTCTGGCAGCACATATTTCTGAAAGTGGATATGACACCTAGGGAACTCAGGGCGGTGGTGAATGGCAACTGCCCGAAGCAGCAGCACAGCTCTTCCAGTGCCAAAACAACTCCACCTGCCTCATGAACTTCACATACCATCAGCTGTGCTAGCAGCTATCTAGGAAACCCTGTTTGGTCACTTCCGGTCCAATGCCCATTGAGCCCAATGGGATGGAATCAAGCAGGTTGAGCACCCACACTAAACTAACATGGAGCTCCTCTCTCAAGGCGCTCAAAACTCCACAGCCAAACACAAGTTCTGAGCCCAAGCCATTTCCCGCTGCCATGGAAACCAAGTGCTCTGGCAGCACATATGTCTGAAAGTGGATATGACACCTAGGGAACTCAGGGCGGTGGTGAATGGCAACTGCCCGAAGCAGCAGCTCTTCCAGTGCCAAAACAACTCCACCTGCCTCATGAACTTCACATACCATCAGCTGTGCTAGCAGCTATCTAGGAAACCCTGTTTGGTCACTTCCGGTCCAATGCCCATTGAGCCCAGTGGGATGGAATCAAGCAGGTTGAGCACCCACACTAAACTTGCAAAAAGCTCCTCACTCAAGGCGCTCAAAACTCCACAGCCAAACACAAGTTCAGCGCCCAAGCCATTTCCCGCTGCCATGGAAACCAAGTGCTCTGGCAGCACATATGTCTGAAAGTGGATATGACACCTAGGGAACTCAGGGCCGTGGTGAATGGCAACTGCCCGAAGCAGCAGCAAAACAGCTCTTCCAGTGCCAAAACAACTCCACCTGCCTCATGAACTTCACATACCATCAGCTGTGCTAGCAGCTATCTAGGAAACCCTGTTTGGTGACTTCCGGTCCAATGCCCATTGAGCCCAGTGGGATGGAATCAAGCAGGTTGAGCACCCACACTAAAATAACATGCACCTCCTCACTCAAGGCGCTCAAAACTCCACAGCCAAACACAAGTTCTGCGCCCAAGCCATTTCCCGCTGCCATGGAAACCAAGTGCTCTGGCACCACATATGTCTGAAAGTGGATATGACACCTAGGGAACTCAGGGCGGTGGTGAATGGCAACTGCCCGAAGCAGCAGCACAGCTCTTCCAGTGCCAAAACAACTCCACCTGCCTCATGAACTTCACATACCATCAGCTGTGCTAGCAGCTATCTAGGAAACCCTGTTTGGTCACTTCCGGTCCAACGCCCATTGAGCCCAGTGGGATGGAATCAAGCAGGTTGAGCACCCACACTAAACTAACATGCACCTCCTCACTCAAGGCGCTCAAAACTCCACAGCCAAACACAAGTTCTGCGCCCAAGCCATTTCCCGCTGCCATGGAAACCAAGTGCTCTGGCACCACATATGTCTGCAAGTGGATATGACACCTAGGGAACTCAGGGCCGTGGTGAATGGCAACTGCCAGAATCAGCAGCAGCACAGCTCTTCCAGTGCCAAAACAACTCCACCTGCCTCATGAACTTCACATACCATCAGCTGTGCTAGCAGCTATCTAGGAAATCCTGTTTGGTCTCTTCCGGTCCAATGCCCATTGAACCCAGTGGGATGGAATCAAGCAGGTTGAGCACCCACACTAAACTTGCAAAAAGCTCCTCACTCAAGGCGCTCAAAACTCCACAGCCAAACACAAGTTCAGCGCCCAAGCCATTTCCCGCTGCCATGGAAACCAAGTGCTCTGGCAGCACATATTTCTGAAAGTGGATATGACACCTAGGGAACTCAGGGCGGTGGTGAATGGCAACTGCCCGAAGCAGCAGCAAAACAGCTCTTCCAGTGCCAAAACAACTCCACCTGCCTCATGAACTTCACATACCATCAGCTGTGTGCTAGCAGCTATCTAGGAAACCCTGTTTGGTCACTTCCGGTCCAATGCCCATTGAGCCCAGTGGGATGGAATCAAGCAGGTTGAGCATCCACACAAAACTTGCATGCAGCTCCTCACTCAAGGCGCTCAAAACTCCACAGCCAAACACAAGTTCAGCGCCCAAGCCATTTCCCGCTGCCATGGAAACCAAGTGCTCTGGCAGCACATATGTCTGAAAGTGGATATGACACCTAGGGAACTCAGGGCGGTGGTGAATGGCAACTGCCCGAAGCAGCAGCACAGCTCTTCCAGTGCCAAAACAACTCCACCTGCCTCATGAACTTCACATACCATCAGCTGTGCTAGCAGCTATCTAGGAAACCCTGTTTGGTCACTTCCGGTCCAATGCCCATTGAGCCCAATGGGATGGAATCAAGCAGGTTGGGCACCCACACTAAACTAACATGGAGCTCCTCACTCAAGGCGCTCAACACTCCACAGCCAAACACAAGTTCAGCGCCAAAGCCATTTCCCGCTGCCATGGAAACCAAGTGCTCTGGCAGCACATATGTCTGAAAGTGGATATGACACCTAGGGAACTCAGGGCCGTGGGGAATGGCAAGTGCCCGAAGCAGCAGCACAGCTCTTCCAGTGCCAAAACAACTCCACCTGCCTCATGAACTTCACATACCATCAGCTGTGCTAGCAGCGTTCTAGGAAACTATGTTTGGTCACTTCCGGTCCAATGCCCATTGAGCCCAGTGGGATGGAATCAAGCAGGTTGAGCACCCACACTAAACTAACATGGAGCTCCTCACTCAAGGCGCTCAAAACTCCACAGCCAAACACAAGTTCAGCGCCCAAGCCATTTCCCGCTGCCATGGAAACCAAGTGCTCTGGCACCACATATGTCTGAAAGTGGATATGACCACTAGGGTACCCAGGGCGGTGGTGAATGGCAACTGCCCGAAGCAGCAGCACAGCTCTTCCAGTGCCAAAACAACTCCACCTGCCTCATAAACTTCACATACCATCAGCTGTGCTAGCAGCTATCTAGGAAACCCTGTTTGGTCACTTCCGGTCCAATGCCCATTGAGCCCAGTGGGATGGAATCAAACAGGTTGAGCATCCACACAAAACTTATAAAAAGCTCCTTACTCAAGGCGCTCAAAACTCCACAGCCAAACACAAGTTCTGCGCCCAAGCCATTTCCCGCTGCCATGGAAACCAAGTGCTCTGGCACCACATATGTCTGAAAGTGAATATGAAACCTAGGGAACTCAGGCGGTGGTGAATGGCAACTGCCCGAAGCAGCAGCACAGCTCTTCCAGTGCCAAAACAACTCCACCTGCCTCATGAACTTCACATATCATCAGCTTTCCTAGCAGCTATCTAGGAAACCCTGTTTGGTCACTTCCGGTCCAATGCCCATTGAGCCCAGTGGGATGGAATCAAGCAGGTTGAGCACCCACACTAAACTAACATGCACCTCCTCACTCAAGGCGCTCAAAACTCCACAGCCAAATACAAGTTCAGCGAGCAAGCCATTTCCCGCTGCCATGGAAACCAAGTGTTCTCCCACCACATATGTCTGAAAGTGGATATGACACCTAGGGAACTCAGGGCGGTGGTGAATGGCAAGTGCCCGAAGCAGCAGCACAGCTCTTCCAGTGCCAAAACAACTCCACCTGCCTCATGAACTTCACATACCATCAGCTGTGCTAGCAGCATTCTAGGAAACTCAGTTTGGTCACTTCCGGTCCAATGCCCATTGAGCCCAGTGGGATGGAATCAAGCAGGTTGAGCACCCACACTAAACTTACATGGAGCTCATCACTCAAGGCGCTCAAAACTCCACAGCCAAATACAAGTTCAGCGCCCAAGCCATTTAACGCTGCCATGGAAAGCAAGTGCTCTGGCAGCACATATTTCTGAAAGTGGATATGACACCTAGGGAACTCAGGGCGGTGGTGAATGGCAACTGCCCGAAGCAGCAGCACAGCTCTTCCAGTGCCAAAACAACTCCACCTGCCTCATGAACTTCACATACCATCAGCTGTGCTAGCAGCTATCTAGGAAACCCTGTTTGGTCACTTCCGGTCCAATGCCCATTGAGCCCAATGGGATGGAATCAAGCAGGTTGAGCACCCACACTAAACTAACATGGAGCTCCTCTCTCAAGGCGCTCAAAACTCCACAGCCAAACACAAGTTCTGAGCCCAAGCCATTTCCCGCTGCCATGGAAACCAAGTGCTCTGGCAGCACATATGTCTGAAAGTGGATATGACACCTAGGGAACTCAGGGCGGTGGTGAATGGCAACTGCCCGAAGCAGCAGCTCTTCCAGTGCCAAAACAACTCCACCTGCCTCATGAACTTCACATACCATCAGCTGTGCTAGCAGCTATCTAGGAAACCCTGTTTGGTCACTTCCGGTCCAATGCCCATTGAGCCCAGTGGGATGGAATCAAGCAGGTTGAGCACCCACACTAAACTTGCAAAAAGCTCCTCACTCAAGGCGCTCAAAACTCCACAGCCAAACACAAGTTCAGCGCCCAAGCCATTTCCCGCTGCCATGGAAACCAAGTGCTCTGGCAGCACATATGTCTGAAAGTGGATATGACACCTAGGGAACTCAGGGCCGTGGTGAATGGCAACTGCCCGAAGCAGCAGCAAAACAGCTCTTCCAGTGCCAAAACAACTCCACCTGCCTCATGAACTTCACATACCATCAGCTGTGCTAGCAGCTATCTAGGAAACCCTGTTTGGTGACTTCCGGTCCAATGCCCATTGAGCCCAGTGGGATGGAATCAAGCAGGTTGAGCACCCACACTAAAATAACATGCACCTCCTCACTCAAGGCGCTCAAAACTCCACAGCCAAACACAAGTTCTGCGCCCAAGCCATTTCCCGCTGCCATGGAAACCAAGTGCTCTGGCACCACATATGTCTGAAAGTGGATATGACACCTAGGGAACTCAGGGCGGTGGTGAATGGCAACTGCCCGAAGCAGCAGCACAGCTCTTCCAGTGCCAAAACAACTCCACCTGCCTCATGAACTTCACATACCATCAGCTGTGCTAGCAGCTATCTAGGAAACCCTGTTTGGTCACTTCCGGTCCAACGCCCATTGAGCCCAGTGGGATGGAATCAAGCAGGTTGAGCACCCACACTAAACTAACATGCACCTCCTCACTCAAGGCGCTCAAAACTCCACAGCCAAACACAAGTTCTGCGCCCAAGCCATTTCCCGCTGCCATGGAAACCAAGTGCTCTGGCACCACATATGTCTGCAAGTGGATATGACACCTAGGGAACTCAGGGCCGTGGTGAATGGCAACTGCCAGAATCAGCAGCAGCACAGCTCTTCCAGTGCCAAAACAACTCCACCTGCCTCATGAACTTCACATACCATCAGCTGTGCTAGCAGCTATCTAGGAAATCCTGTTTGGTCTCTTCCGGTCCAATGCCCATTGAACCCAGTGGGATGGAATCAAGCAGGTTGAGCACCCACACTAAACTTGCAAAAAGCTCCTCACTCAAGGCGCTCAAAACTCCACAGCCAAACACAAGTTCAGCGCCCAAGCCATTTCCCGCTGCCATGGAAACCAAGTGCTCTGGCAGCACATATTTCTGAAAGTGGATATGACACCTAGGGAACTCAGGGCGGTGGTGAATGGCAACTGCCCGAAGCAGCAGCAAAACAGCTCTTCCAGTGCCAAAACAACTCCACCTGCCTCATGAACTTCACATACCATCAGCTGTGTGCTAGCAGCTATCTAGGAAACCCTGTTTGGTCACTTCCGGTCCAATGCCCATTGAGCCCAGTGGGATGGAATCAAGCAGGTTGAGCATCCACACAAAACTTGCATGCAGCTCCTCACTCAAGGCGCTCAAAACTCCACAGCCAAACACAAGTTCAGCGCCCAAGCCATTTCCCGCTGCCATGGAAACCAAGTGCTCTGGCAGCACATATGTCTGAAAGTGGATATGACACCTAGGGAACTCAGGGCGGTGGTGAATGGCAACTGCCCGAAGCAGCAGCACAGCTCTTCCAGTGCCAAAACAACTCCACCTGCCTCATGAACTTCACATACCATCAGCTGTGCTAGCAGCTATCTAGGAAACCCTGTTTGGTCACTTCCGGTCCAATGCCCATTGAGCCCAATGGGATGGAATCAAGCAGGTTGGGCACCCACACTAAACTAACATGGAGCTCCTCACTCAAGGCGCTCAACACTCCACAGCCAAACACAAGTTCAGCGCCAAAGCCATTTCCCGCTGCCATGGAAACCAAGTGCTCTGGCAGCACATATGTCTGAAAGTGGATATGACACCTAGGGAACTCAGGGCCGTGGGGAATGGCAAGTGCCCGAAGCAGCAGCACAGCTCTTCCAGTGCCAAAACAACTCCACCTGCCTCATGAACTTCACATACCATCAGCTGTGCTAGCAGCGTTCTAGGAAACTATGTTTGGTCACTTCCGGTCCAATGCCCATTGAGCCCAGTGGGATGGAATCAAGCAGGTTGAGCACCCACACTAAACTAACATGGAGCTCCTCACTCAAGGCGCTCAAAACTCCACAGCCAAACACAAGTTCAGCGCCCAAGCCATTTCCCGCTGCCATGGAAACCAAGTGCTCTGGCACCACATATGTCTGAAAGTGGATATGACCACTAGGGTACCCAGGGCGGTGGTGAATGGCAACTGCCCGAAGCAGCAGCACAGCTCTTCCAGTGCCAAAACAACTCCACCTGCCTCATAAACTTCACATACCATCAGCTGTGCTAGCAGCTATCTAGGAAACCCTGTTTGGTCACTTCCGGTCCAATGCCCATTGAGCCCAGTGGGATGGAATCAAACAGGTTGAGCATCCACACAAAACTTATAAAAAGCTCCTTACTCAAGGCGCTCAAAACTCCACAGCCAAACACAAGTTCTGCGCCCAAGCCATTTCCCGCTGCCATGGAAACCAAGTGCTCTGGCACCACATATGTCTGAAAGTGAATATGAAACCTAGGGAACTCAGGCGGTGGTGAATGTCAACTGCCCGAAGCAGCAGCACAGCTCTTCCAGTGCCAAAACAACTCCACCTGCCTCATGAACTTCACATATCATCAGCTTTGCTAGCAGCTATCTAGGAAACCCTGTTTCGTCACTTCCGGTCTAATGCCCATTGAGCCCAGTGGGATGGAATCAAGCAGGTTGAGCACCCACACTAAACTAACATGCACCTCCTCACTCAAGGCGCTCAAAACTCCACAGCCAAATACAAGTTCAGCGAGCAAGCCATTTCCCGCTGCCATGGAAACCAAGTGTTCTCCCACCACATATGTCTGAAAGTGGATATGACACCTAGGGAACTCAGGGCGGTGGTGAATGGCAACTGCCCGAAGCAGCAGCACAGCTCTTCCAGTGCCAAAACAACTCCACCTGCCTCATGAACTTCACAAACCATCAGCTGTGCTAGCAGCTATCTAGGAAACCCTGTTTGGTCACTTCCGGCCAATGCCCATTGAGCCCAGTGGGATGGAATCAAGCAGGTTGAGCACCCACACTAAACTTACATGGAGCTCCTCACTCAAGGCGCTCAAAACTCCATAGCTAAATACAAATTCAGTGCCCAAGCCATTTCCCGCTGCCATGGAAAGCAAGTGCTCTGGCAGCACATATGTCTGAAAGTGGATATGACACCTAGGGAACTCAGGGCCGTGGTGAATGGCAACTGCCCGAAGCAGCAGAAAACAGCTCTTCCAGTGCCAAAACAACTCAACCTGCCTCATGAACTTCACATACCATCAGCTGTGCTAGCAGCTATCTAGGAAATCCTGTTTGGTCTCTTCCGGTCCAATGCCCATTGAGCCCAGTGGGATGGAATCAAGCAGGTTGAGCACCCACACTAAACTTGCAAAAAGCTCCTCACTCAAGGCGCTCAAAACTCCACAGCCAAACACAAGTTCAGCGCCCAAGCCATTTCCCGCTGCCATGGAAACCAACTGCTCTGGCACCACATATGTCTGAAAGTGGATATGACACCTAGGGAACTCAGGGCGGTGGTGAATGGCAACTGCCCGAAGCAGCAGCAAAACAGCTCTTCCAGTGCCAAAACAACTCCACCTGCCTCATGAACTTCACATACCATCAGCTGTGTGCTAGCAGCTATCTAGGAAACCCTGTTTGGTCACTTACGGTCCAATGCCCATTGAGCCCAGTGGGATGGAATCAAGCAGGTTGAGCACCCACACTAAACTAACATGCACCTCTTCACTCAAGGCGCTCAAAACTCCACAGCCAAACACAAGTTCAGTGCCCAAGCTATTTCCCGCTGCCATGGAAACCAAGTGCTCTGGCACCACATATGTCTGAAAGTGGATATGACACCTAGGGATCCCACGGCGGTGGTGAATGACAACTGCCCCAAGCAGCAGCAAAACAGCTCTTCCAGTGCCAAAACAACTCCACCTGTCTCATGAACTTCACATACCATCAGCTGTGCTAGCAGCTATCTAGGAAGCCCTGTTTGGTCACTTCCGGTCCAATGCCCATTGAGCCCAGTGGGATGGAATCAAGCAGGTTGAGCACCCACACTAAACTAACATGCACCTCCTCACTCAAGGCGCTCAAAACTCCACAGCCAAATACAAGTTCAGCGAGCAAGCCATTTCCCGCTGCCATGGAAACCAAGTGTTCTGGCACCACATATGTCTGAAAGTGGATATGACACCTAGGGAACTCAGGGCGGTGGTGAATGGCAACTGCCCGAAGCAGCAGCACAGCTCTTCCAGTGCCAAAACAACTCCACCTGCCTCATGAACTTCACATACCATCAGCTGCGCTAGCAGCTATCTAGGAAACCCTGTTTGGTCACTTCCGGCCAATGCCCATTGAGCCCAGTGGGATGGAATCAAGCAGGTTGAGCACCCACACTAAACTTACATGGAGCTCCTCACTCAAGCCGCTCAAAACTCCATAGCTAAATACAAATTCAGTGCCCAAGCCATTTCCCGCTGCCATGGAAACCAAGTGCTCTGGCACACATATGTCTGAAAGTGGATATGACACCTAGGGAACTCAGGGCGGTGGTGAATGGCAACTGCTCGAAGCAGCAGCACAGCTCTTCCAGTGCCAAAACAACTCCACCTGCCTCATGAACTTCACATACCATCAGCTGTGCTAGCAGCTATCTAGGAAACCCTGTTTGGTCACTTCCGGTCCAATGCCCATTGAGCCCAGTGGGATGGAATCAAGCAGGTTGAGCACCCACACAAACCTTGCAAAAAGCTCCTCACTCAAGGCGCTCAAAACTCCACAGCCAAACACAAGTTCAGCGCACAAGCCATTTCCCGCTGCCATGGAAACCAAGTGCTCTGGCAGCACATATGTCTGAAAGTGGATATGACACCTAGGGAACTCAAGGCCGTGGTGAATGGCAACTGCGAGAAGCAGCAGCAAAACAGCTCTTCCAGTGCCAAAACAACTCAACCTGCCTCATTCACTTCACATACCATCAGCTGTGCTAGCAGCTATCTAGGAAATCCTGTTTGGTCACTTCCGGTCCAATGCCCATTGAGCCCAGTGGGATGGAATCAAGCAGGTTGAGCACCCACACTAAACTTGCAAAAAGCTCCTCACTCAAGGCGCTCAAAACTCCACAGCCAAACACAAGTTCAGCGCACAAGCCATTTCCCGCTGCCATGGAAACCAAGTGCTCTGGCACCACATATGTCTGAAAGTGGATATGACACCTAGGGAACCCAGGGCGGTGGTGAATGGCAACTGCCCGAAGCAGCAGCTCTTCCAGTGCCAAAACAACTCCACCTGCCTCATAAACTTCACATACCATCAGCTGTGCTAGCAGCTATCTAGGAAACCCTGTTTGGTCACTTCCGGTCCAATGCCCATTGAGCCCAGTGGGATGGAATCAAGCAGGTTGAGCACCCACACTAAACTAACATGCACCTCCTCACTCAAGCCGCTCAAAACTCCACAGCCAAATACAAGTTCAGCGCCCAAGCCATTTCCCGTTGCCATGGAAACCAAGTGCTCTGGCAGCACATATGTCTGAAAGTGGATATGACACCTAGGGAACACAGGGCGGTGGTGAATGGCAACTGCCCGAAGAAGCAGCACAGCTCTTCCAGTGCCAAAACAACTCCACCTGCCTCATGAACTTCGCATACCATCATCTGTGCTAGCAGCTATCTAGGAAACCCTGTTTGGTCACTTACGGTCCAATGCCCATTGAGCCCAGTGGGATGGAATCAAGCAGGTTGAGCACCCACACAAACCTTTCAAAAAGCTCCTCACTCAAGGCGCTCAAAACTCCACAGCCAAACACAAGTTCAGCGCCAAAGCCATTTCCCGCTGCCATGGAAACCAAGTGCTCTGGCACCACATATGTCTGAAAGTGGATATGACACCTAGGGAACTCAGGGCCGTGGTGAATGGCAACTGCCCGAAGCAGCAGCAGCACAGCTCTTCCAGTGCCAAAACAACTCCACCTGCCTCATGAACTTCACATACCATCAGCTGTGTAGCAGCTATCTAGGAAACCCTGTTTGGTCACTTCCGGTCCAATGCCCATTGAGCCCAGTGGGATGGAATCAAGCAGGTTGAGCACCCACACTAAACTAACATGCACCTCCTCACTCAAGGCGCTCAAAACTCCACAGCCAAACACAAGTTCAGCGCCCAAGCCATTTCCCGCTGCCATGGAAACCAAGTGCTCTGGCACCACATATGTCTGAAAGTGGATATGACCCCTAGGGTACCCAGGGCGGTGGTGAATGGCAACTGTCCGAAGCAGCAGCACAGCTCTTCCAGTGCCAAAACAACTCCACCTGCCTCATAAACTTCACATACCATCAGCTGTGCTAGCAGCTATCTAGGAAACCCTGTTTGGTCACATCTGGTCCAATGCCCATTGAGCCCAGTGGGATGGAATCAAGCAGGTTGAGCATCCACACAAAACTTATAAAAAGCTTCTCACTCAAGGCGCTCAAAACTCCACAGCCAAACACAAGTTCTGCGCCCAAGCCATTTCCCGCTGCCATGGAAACCAAGTGCTCTGGCACCACATATGTCTGAAAGTGAATATGAAACCTAGGGAACTCAGGCGGTGGTGAATGGCAACTGCCCGAAGCAGCAGCACAATAGCTCTTCCAGTGCCAAAACAACTCCACCTGCCTCATGAACTTCACATACCATCAGCTGTGCTAGCAGCTATCTAGGAAACCCTGTTTGGTCACTTCCGGTCCAATGCCCATTGAGCCCAGTGGGATGGAATCAAGCAGGTTGAGCACCCACACTAAACTAACATGGAGCTCCTCACTCAAGGCGCTCAAAACTCCACAGCCAAATACAAGTTCAGCGAGCAAGCCATTTCCCGCTGCCATGGAAACCAAGTGTTCTGGCACCACATATGTCTGAAAGTGGATATGACACCTAGGGAACTCAGGGCGGTGGTGAATGGCAACTGCCCGAAGCAGCAGCACAGCTCATCCAGTGCCAAAACAACTCCACCTGCCTCATGAACTTCACATACCATCAGCTGCGCTAGCAGCTATCTAGGAAACCCTGTTTGGTCACTTCCGGCCAATGCCCATTGAGCCCAGTGGGATGGAATCAAGCAGGTTGAGCACCCACACTAAACTTACATGGAGCTCCTCACTCAAGCCGCTCAAAACTCCATAGCTAAATACAAATTCAGTGCCCAAGCCATTTCCCGCTGCCATGGAAACCAAGTGCTCTGGCACACATATGTCTGAAAGTGGATATGACACCTAGGGAACTCAGGGCGGTGGTGAATGGCAACTGCTCGAAGCAGCAGCACAGCTCTTCCAGTGCCATAACAACTCCACCTGCCTCATGAACTTCACATACCATCAGCTGTGCTAGCAGCTATCTAGGAAACCCTGTTTGGTCACTTCCGGTCCAATGCCCATTGAGCCCAGTGGGATGGAATCAAGCAGGTTGAGCACCCACACAAACCTTGCAAAAAGCTCCTCACTCAAGGCGCTCAAAACTCCACAGCCAAACACAAGTTCAGCGCACAAGCCATTTCCCGCTGCCATGGAAACCAAGTGCTCTGGCAGCACATATGTCTGAAAGTGGATATGACACCTAGGGAACTCAAGGCCGTGGTGAATGGCAACTGCGAGAAGCAGCAGCAAAACAGCTCTTCCAGTGCCAAAACAACTCAACCTGCCTCATTCACTTCACATACCATCAGCTGTGCTAGCAGCTATCTAGGAAATCCTGTTTGGTCACTTCCGGTCCAATGCCCATTGAGCCCAGTGGGATGGAATCAAGCAGGTTGAGCACCCACACTAAACTTGCAAAAAGCTCCTCACTCAAGGCGCTCAAAACTCCACAGCCAAACACAAGTTCAGCGCCCAAGCCATTTCCCGCTGCCATGGAAACCAAGTGCTCTGGCAGCACATATGTCTGAAAGTGGATATGACACCTAGGGAACCCAGGGCGGTGGTGAATGGCAACTGCCCGAAGCAGCAGCTCTTCCAGTGCCAAAACAACTCCACCTGCCTCATAAACTTCACATACCATCAGCTGTGCTAGCAGCTATCTAGGAAACCCTGTTTGGTCACTTCCGGTCCAATGCCCATTGAGCCCAGTGGGATGGAATCAAGCAGGTTGAGCACCCACACTAAACTAACATGCACCTCCTCACTCAAGCCGCTCAAAACTCCACAGCCAAATACAAGTTCAGCGCCCAAGCCATTTCCCGTTGCCATGGAAACCAAGTGCTCTGGCAGCACATATGTCTGAAAGTGGATATGACACCTAGGGAACTCAGGGCGGTGGTGAATGGCAACTGCCCGAAGAAGCAGCACAGCTCTTCCAGTGCCAAAACAACTCCACCTGCCTCATGAACTTCGCATACCATCATCTGTGCTAGCAGCTATCTAGGAAACCCTGTTTGGTCACTTACGGTCCAATGCCCATTGAGCCCAGTGGGATGGAATCAAGCAGGTTGAGCACCCACACAAACCTTGCAAAAAGCTCCTCACTCAAGGCGCTCAAAACTCCACAGCCAAACACAAGTTCAGCGCCAAAGCCATTTCCCGCTGCCATGGAAACCAAGTGCTCTGGCACCACATATGTCTGAAAGTGGATATGACACCTAGGGAACTCAGGGCCGTGGTGAATGGCAACTGCCCGAAGCAGCAGCAGCACAGCTCTTCCAGTGCCAAAACAACTCCACCTGCCTCATGAACTTCACATACCATCAGCTGTGCTAGCAGCTATGTAGGAAACCCTGTTGGGTCACTTCCGGTCCAATGCCCATTGAGCCCAGTGGGATGGAATCAAGCAGGTTGAGCACCCACACAAAACTTGCAAAAAGCTCCTCACTCAAGGCGCTCAAAACTCCACAGCCAAACACAAGTTCTGCGCCCAAGCCATTTCCCGCTGCCATGGAAAGCAAGTGCTCTGGCAGCACATATGTCTGAAAGTGGATATGACACCTAGGGAACACAGGGCGGTGGTGAATGGCAACTGCCCGAAGCAGCAGCAAAACAGCTCTTCCAGTGCCAAAACAACTCCACCTGCCTCATGAACTTCACATACCATCAGCTGTGCTAGCAGCGTTCTAGGAAACCCTGTTTGGTCACTTACGGTCCAATGCCCATTGAGCCCAGTGGGATGGAATCAAGCAGGTTGAGCACCCACACTAAACTTACATGGAGCTCCTCACTCAAGCCGCTCAAAACTCCATAGCTAAATACAAATTCAGTGCCCAAGCCATTTCCCGCTGCCATGGAAACCAAGTGCTCTGGCACCACATATGTCTGCAAGTGGATATGACACCTAGGGAACTCAGGGCGGTGGTGAATGGCAACTGCCCGAAGCAGCAGCAAAACAGCTCTTCCAGTGCCAAAACAACTCCACCTGCCTCATGAACTTCACATACCATCAGCTGTGTTAGCAGCTATCTAGGAAACCCTGTTTGGTCTCTTCCGTTCCAATACCCATTGAGCCCAGTGGGATAGAATCAAGCAGGTTGAGCACCCACACTAAACTAACATGCACCTCCTCACTCAACCCGCTCAAAACTCCACAGCCAAACACAAGTTCAGCGCCCAAGCCATTTCCCGCTGCCATGGAAACCAAGTGCTCTGGCACCACATATGTCTGAAAGTGGATATGACACCTAGGGAACTCAGGGCGGTGGTGAATGGCAACTGCCCGAAGCAGCAGCACAGCTCTTCCAGTGCCAAAACAACTCCACCTGCCTCATGAACTTCACATACCATCAGCTGTGCTAGCAGCTATCTAGGAAACCCTGTTTGGTCTCTTCCGTTCCAATACCCATTGAGCCCAGTGGGATGGAATCAAGCAGGTTGAGCACCCACACTAAACTTACATGGAGCTCCTCACTCAAGGCGCTCAAAACTCCACAGCCAAATACAAGTTCAGCGCCAAAGCCATTTCCCGCTGCCATGGAAACCAAGTGCTCTGGCAGCACATATGTCTGAAAGTGGATATGACACCTAGGGAACTCAGGGCGGTGGTGAATGACAACTGCCCGAAGCAGCAGCACAGCTCTTCCAGTGCCAAAAGAACTCCACCCGCCTCATTCACTTCACATACCATCAGCTGTGCTAGCAGCTATCTAGGAAACCCTGTTTGGTCACTTCCGGTCCAATGCCCATTGAGCCCAGTGGGATGGAATCAAGCAGGTTGAGCACCCACACAAAACTTGCAAAAAGCTCCTCACTCAAGGCGCTCAAACTCCACAGCCAAATACAAGATCAGCGCACAAGCCATTTCCCTCTGCCATGGAAACCAAGTGCTCTGGCAGCACATATGTCTGAAAGTGAATATGAAACCTAGGGAACTCAGGCGGTGGTGAATGTCAACTGCCCGAAGCAGCAGCACAGCTCTTCCAGTGCCAAAACAACTCCACCTGCCTCATGAACTTCACATATCATCAGCTTTGCTAGCAGCTATCTAGGAAACCCTGTTTGGTCACTTACGGTCCAATGCCCATTGAGCCCAGTGGGATGGAATCAAGCAGGTTGAGCACCCACACTAAACTAACATGCACCTCCTCACTCAAGGCGCTCAAAACTCCACAGCCAAATACAAGTTCAGCGAGCAAGCCATTTCCCGCTGCCATGGAAACCAAGTGCTCTGGCACCACATATGTCTGAAAGTGGATATGACACCTAGGGAACTCAGGGCGGTGGTGAATGGCAACTGCCCGAAGCAACAGCACAGCTCTTCCAGTGCCAAAACAACTCCACCTGCCTCATGAACTTCACATACCATCAGCTGTGCTAGCAGCTATCTAGGAAACCCTGTTTGGTCACTTCCGGCCAATGCCCATTGAGCCCAGTGGGATGGAATCAAGCAGGTTGAGCACCCACACTAAACTTACATGGAGCTCCTCACTCAAGGCGCTCAAAACTCCATAGCTAAATACAAATTCAGTGCCCAAGCCATTTCTCGCTGCCATGGAAACCAAGTGCTCTGGCAGCACATATGTCTGAAAGTGGATATGACACCTAGGGAACTCAGGGCCGTGGTGAATGGCAACTGCCAGAATCAGCAGCAAAACAGCTCTTCCAGTGCCAAAACAACTCAACCTGCCTCATGAACTTCACATACCATCAGCTGTGCTAGCAGCTATCTAGGAAATCCTGTTTGGTCTCTTCCGGTCCAATGCCCATTGAGCCCAGTGGGATGGAATCAAGCAGGTTGAGCACCCACACAAACCTTGCAAAAAGCTCCTCACTCAAGGCGCTCAAAACTCCACAGCCAAACACAAGTTCAGCGCCCAAGCCATTTCCCGCTGCCATGGAAACCAAGTGCTCTGGCACCACATATGTCTGAAAGTGGATATGACACCTAGGGAACTCAGGGCGGTGGTGAATGGCTACTGCCCGAAGCAGCAGCAAAACAGCTCTTCCAGTGCCAAAACAACTCCACCTGCCTCATGAACTTCACATACCATCAGCTGTGTGCTAGCAGCTATCTAGGAAACCCTGTTTGGTCACTTACGGTCCAATGCCCATTGAGCCCAGTGGGATGGAATCAAGCAGGTTGAGCACCCACACTAAACTAACATGCACCTCTTCACTCAAGGCGCTCAAAACTCCACAGCCAAACACAAGTTCAGTGCCCAAGCTATTTCCCGCTGCCATGGAAACCAAGTGCTCTGGCACCACATATGTCTGAAAGTGGATATGACACCTAGGGATCCCACGGCGGTGGTGAATGGCAACTACCCGAAGTAGCAGCACAGCTCTTCCAGTGCCAAAACAACTCCACCTGCCTCATAAACTTCACATACCATCAGCTGTGCTAGCAGCTATCTAGGAAACCCTGTTTGGTCACTTCCGGTCCAATGCCCATTGAGCCCAGTGGGATGGAATCAAGCAGGTTGAGCATCCACACAAAACTTGCATGCAGCTCCTCACTCAAGGCGCTCAAAACTCCACAGCCAAATACAAGTTCAGCGCCCAAGCCATTTCCCGCTGCCATGGAAACCAAGTGCTCTGGCACCACATATGTCTGAAAGTGGATATGACACCTAGGGAACCCAGGGCGGTGGTGAATGGCAACTGCCCGAAGCAGCAGCACAGCTCTTCCAGTGCCAAAACAACTCCACCTGCCTCATGAACTTCACATACCATCAGCTGTGCTAGCAGCTATCTAGGAAACCCTGTTTGGTCACTTCCGGTCCAATGCCCATTGAGCCCAATGGGATGGAATCAAGCAGGTTGGGCACCCACACTAAAATAACATGGAGCTCCTCACTCAAGGCGCTCAAAACTCCACAGCCAAACACAAGTTCAGCGCCAAAGCCATTTCCCGCTGCCATGGAAACCAAGTGCTCTGGCACCACATATGTCTGAAAGTGGATATGACACCTAGGGAACTCAGGGCCGTGGGGAATGGCAAGTGCCAGAAGCAGCAGCACAATAGCTCTTCCAGTGCCAAAACAACTCCACCTGCCTCATGAACTTCACATACCATCAGCTGTGCTAGCAGCGTTCTAGGAAACTATGTTTGGTCACTTCCGGTCCAATGCCCATTGAGCCCAGTGGGAAGGAATCAAGCAGGTTGAGCACCCACACTAAACTAACATGCACCTCCTCACTCAAGGCGCTCAAAACTCCACAGCCAAACACAAGTTCAGCGCCCAAGCCATTTCCCGCTGCCATGGAAACCAAGTGCTCTGGCACCACATATGTCTGAAAGTGGATATGACCCCTAGGGTACCCAGGGCGGTGGTGAATGGCAACTGCCCGAAGCAGCAGCACAGCTCTTCCAGTGCCAAAACAACTCCACCTGCCTCATAAACTTCACATACCATCAGCTGTGCTAGCAGCTATCTAGGAAACCCTGTTTGGTCACTTCCGGTCCAATGCCCATTGAGCCCAGTGGGATGGAATCAAGCAGGTTGAGCATCCACACAAAACTTATAAAAAGCTCCTCACTCAAGGCGCTCAAAACTCCACAGCCAAACACAAGTTCTGCGCCCAAGCCATTTCCCGCTGCCATGGAAACCAAGTGCTCTGGCACCACATATGTCTGAAAGTGAATATGAAACCTAGGGAACTCAGGCGGTGGTGAATGGCAACTGCCCGAAGCAGCAGCACAGCTCTTCCAGTGCCAAAACAACTCCACCTTCCTCATGAACTTCACATATCATCAGCTTTGCTAGCAGCTATCTAGGAAACCCTGTTTGGTCACTTCCGGTCCAATGCCCATTGAGCCCAGTGGGATGGAATCAAGCAGGTTGAGCACCCACACTAAACTAACATGCACCTCCTCACTCAAGGCGCTCAAAACTCCACAGCCAAATACAAGTTCAGCGAGCAAGCCATTTCCCGCTGCCATGGAAACCAAGTGTTCTCCCACCACATATGTCTGAAAGTGGATATGACACCTAGGGAACTCAGGGCGGTGGTGGATGGCAACTGCCCGAAGCAGCAGCACAGCTCTTCCAGTGCCAAAACAACTCCACCTGCCTCATGAACTTCACATACCATCAGCTGTGCTAGCAGCTATCTAGGAAACCCTGTTTGGTCACTTCCGGCCAATGCCCATTGAGCCCAGTGGGATGGAATCAAGCAGGTTGAGCACCCACACTAAACTTACATGGAGCTCCTCACTCAAGCCGCTCAAAACTCCATAGCTAAATACAAATTCAGTGCCCAAGCCATTTCCCGCTGCCATGGAAACCAAGTGCTCTGGCACACATATGTCTGAAAGTGGATATGACACCTAGGGAACTCAGGGCGGTGGTGAATGGCAACTGCTCGAAGCAGCAGCACAGCTCTTCCAGTGCCAAAACAACTCCACCTGCCTCATGAACTTCACATACCATCAGCTGTGCTAGCAGCTATCTAGGAAACCCTGTTTGGTCACTTCCGGTCCAATGCCCATTGAGCCCAGTGGGATGGAATCAAGCAGGTTGAGCACCCACACAAACCTTGCAAAAAGCTCCTCACTCAAGGCGCTCAAAACTCCACAGCCAAACACAAGTTCAGCGCCAAAGCCATTTCCCGCTGCCATGGAAACCAAGTGCTCTGGCAGCACATATGTCTGAAAGTGGATATGACACCTAGGGAACTCAAGGCCGTGGTGAATGGCAACTGCGAGAAGCAGCAGCAAAACAGCTCTTCCAGTGCCAAAACAAATCAACCTGCCTCATTCACTTCACATACCATCAGCTGTGCTAGCAGCTATCTAGGAAATCCTGTTTGGTCACTTCCGGTCCAATGCCCATTGAGCCCAGTGGGATGGAATCAAGCAGGTTGAGCACCCACACTAAACTTGCAAAAAGCTCCTCACTCAAGGAGCTCAAAATTCCACAGCCAAACACAAGTTCAGCGCCCAAGCCATTTCCCGCTGCCATGGAAACCAAGTGCTCTGGCACCACATATGTCTGAAAGTGGATATGACACCTAGGGAACCCAGGGCGGTGGTGAATGGCAACTGCCCGAAGCAGCAGCTCTTCCAGTGCCAAAACAACTCCACCTGCCTCATGAACTTCACATACCATCAGCTGTGCTAGCAGCTATCTAGGAAACCCTGTTTGGTCACTTCCGGTCCAATGCCCATTGAGCCCAGTGGGATGGAATCAAGCAGGTTGAGCACCCACACTAAACTAACATGCACCTCCTCACTCAAGGCGCTCAAAACTCCACAGCCAAATACAAGTTCAGCGCCCAAGCCATTTCCCGTTGCCATGGAAACCAAGTGCTCTGGCAGCACATATGTCTGAAAGTGGATATGACACCTAGGGAACACAGGGCGGTGGTGAATGGCAACTGCCCGAAGCAGCAGCACAGCTCTTCCAGTGCCAAAACAACTCCACCTGCCTCATGAACTTCGCATACCATCAGCTGTGCTAGCAGCTATCTAGGAAACCCTGTTTGGTCACTTACGGTCCAATGCCCATTGAGCCCAGTGGGATGGAATCAAGCAGGTTGAGCACCCACACAAACCTTGCAAAAAGCTCCTCACTCAAGGCGCTCAAAACTCCACAGCCAAACACAAGTTCAGCGCCCAAGCCATTTCCCGCTGCCATGGAAACCAAGTGCTCTGGCACCACATATGTCTGAAAGTGGATATGACACCTAGGGAACACAGGGCGGTGGTGAATGGCAACTGCCCGAAGCAGCAGCACAGCTCTTCCAGTGCCAAAACAACTCCACCTCAGTCATGAACTTCACATACCATCAGCTGTGCTAGCAGCTATCTAGGAAACCCTGTTTGGTCTCTTCCGTTCCAATACCCATTGAGCCCAGTGGGATGGAATCAAGCAGGTTGAGCACCCACACTAAACTTACATGGAGCTCCTCACTCAAGGCGCTCAAAACTCCACAGCCAAATACAAGTTCAGCGCCCAAGCCATTTCCCGCTGCCATGGAAACCAAGTGCTCTGGCAGCACATATGTCTGAAAGTGGATATGACACCTAGGGAACTCAGGGCGGTGGTGAATGACAACTGCCCGAAGCAGCAGCACAGCTCTTCCAGTGCCAAAAGAACTCCACCCGCCTCATTCACTTCACATACCATCAGCTGTGCTAGCAGCTATCTAGGAAACCCTGTTTGGTCACTTACGGTCCAATGCCCATTGAGCCCAGTGGGATGGAATCAAGCAGGTTGAGCACCCACACAAAACTTGCAAAAAGCTCCTCACTCAAGGCGCTCAACACTCCACAGCCAAACACAAGTTCAGCGCCCAAGCCATTTCCCGCTGCCATGGAAACCAAGTGCCCTGGCACCACATATGTCTGCAAGTGGATATGACACCTAGGGAACTCAGGGCGGTGGTGAATGGCAACTGCCCGAAGCAGCAGCAAAACAGCTCTTCCAGGGCCAAAACAACTCAACCTGCCTCATGAACTTCACATACCATCAGCTGTGCTAGCAGCTATCTAGGAAACCCTGTTTGGTCTCTTCCGTTCCAATACCCATTGAGCCCAGTGGGATAGAATCAAGCAGGTTGAGCACCCACACTAAACTAACATGCACGTCCTCACTCAAGGCGCTCAAAACTAAACAGCCAAACACAAGTTCAGCGCCCAAGCCATTTCCCGCTGCCATGGAAAGCAAGTGCTCTGGCACCACATATGTCTGAAAGTGGATATGACACCTAGGGAACTTATGGCCCTGGTGAATGGCAACTGCCCGAAGCAGCAGCACAGCTCTTCCAGTGCCAAAACTACTCCACCTGCCTCATGAACTTCACATACCATCAGCTGTGCTAGCAGCTATCTAGGAAACCCTGTTTGGTCACTTCCGGTCCAATGCACATTGAGCCCAGTGGGATGGAATCAAGCAGGTTGAGCATCCACACAAAACTTGGAAAAAGCTCCTCACTCAAGGCGCTCAAAACTCCACAGCCAAACACAAGTTCAGCACCCAAGCCATTTCCCGCTGCCATGGAAACCAAGTGCTCTGGCACCACATATGTCTGAAAGTGGATATGACACCTAGGGAACTCAGGGCGGTGGTGAATGGCAACTGCCCGAAGCAGCAGCACAGCTCTTCCAGTGCCAAAACAACTCCACCTGCCTCATGAACTTCACATACCTTCAGCTGTGCTAGCAGCTATCTAGGAAACCCTGTTTGGTCACTTCCGGTCCAATGCCCATTGAGCCCAGTGGGATGGAATCAAGCAGGTTGAGCACCCACACTAAACTAACATGCACCTCCTCACTCAAGGCGCTCAAACTCCACAGCCAAATACAAGATCAGCGCACAAGCCATTTCCCGCTGCCATGGAAACCAAGTGCTCTGGCAGCACATATGTCTGAAAGTGGATATGACACCTAGGGAAGCCAGGGCGGTGGTGAATGGCAACTGCCTGAAGCAGCAGCACAGCTCTTCCAGTGACAAAACAACTCCACCTGCCTCATGAACTTCACATACCATCAGCTGTGCTAGCAGCTATCTAGGAAACCCTGTTTGGTCACTTACGGTCCAATGCCCATTGAGCCCAGTGGGATGGAATCAAGCAGGTTGAGCACCCACACAAACCTTGCAAAAAGCTCCTCACTCAAGGCGCTCAAAACTCCACAGCCAAACACAAGTTCAGCGCCCAAGACATTTCCCGCTGCCATGGAAACCAAGTGCTCTGGCACCACATATGTCTGAAAGTGGATATGACACCTAGGGAACTCAGGGCAGTGGTGAATGGCAACTGCCCCAAGCAGCAGCACAGCTCTTCCAGTGCCAAAAGAACTCCACCTGCCTCATGAACTTCACATACCATCAGCTGTGCTAGCAGCTATCTAGGAAACCCTGTTTGGTCTCTTCCATTCCAATGCCCATTGAGCCCAGTGGGATGGAATCAAGCAGGTTGAGCACCCACACTAAAATAACATGCACCTCCTCACTCAAGGAGCTCAAAACTCCACAGCCAAACACAAGTTCAGCGCCCAAGCCATTTCCCGCTGCCATGGAAACCAAGTGCTCTGGCACCACATATGTCTGAAAGTGGATATGACACCTAGGGATCCCACGGCGCGGCGAATGGCAACTGCCCGAAGCAGCAGCACAGCTCTTCCAGTGCCAAAACAACTCCACCTGCCTCATGAACTTCACATACCATCAGCTGTACTAGCAGCTATCTAGGAAACCCTGTTTGGTCACTTCCGGTCCAAAGCCCATTGAACCCAGTGGGATGGAATCAAGCAGGTTGAGCATCCACACAAAACTTGCAAAAAGCTTCTCACTCAAGGCGCTCAAAACTCCACAGCCAAATACAAGTTCAGTGCCCAAGCCATTTCCCGCTGCCATGGAAACCAAGTGCTCTGGCAGCTCATATGTCTGAAAGTGGATATGACACCTAGGGAACTCAGGGCGGTGGTGAATGGCAACTGCCCCAAGCAGCAGCACAGCTCTCCGAGTGCCAAAAGAACTCCACCTGCCTCATGAACTTCACATACCATCAGCTGTGCTAGCAGCTATCTAGGAAACCCTGTTTGGTCACTTGCAGTCCAATGCCCATTGAGCCCAGTGGGATAGAATCAAGCAGGTTGAGCACCCACACTAAACTAACATGGAGCTCCTAACTCAAGGCGCTCAAAACTCCACAGCCAAACACAAGTTCAGCGCCCAAGCCATTTCCCGCTGCCATGGAAACCAAGTGCTCTGGCACCACATATGTCTGAAAGTGGATATGACACCTAGGGAACTCAGGGCGGTGGTGAATGGCAACTGCCCGAAGCAGCAGCACAGCTCTTCCAGTGCCAAAACAACTCCACCTGCCTCATGAACTTCACATACCATCAGCTGTGCTAGCAGCTATCTAGGAAACCCTGTTTGGTCACTTCCGGTCCAATGCCCATTGAGCCCAGTGGGATGGAATCAAGCAGGTTGAGCATCCACACAAAACTTGGAAAAAGCTCCTCACTCAAGGCGCTCAAAACTCCACAGCCAAACACAAGTTCAGCGCCCAAGCCATTTCCCGCTGCCATGGAAACCAAGTGCTCTGGCACCACATATGTCTGAAAGTGGATATGACACCTAGGGAACTCAGGGCGGTGGTGAATGGCAACTGCCCGAAGCAGCAGCACAGCTCTTCCAGTGCCAAAACAACTCCACCTGCCTCATGAACTTCACATACCATCAGCTGTGCTAGCAGCTATCTAGGAAACCCTGTTTGGTCACTTCCGGTCCAATGCCCATTGAGCCCAGTGGGATAGAATCAAGCAGGTTGAGCACCCACACTAAACTAACATGGAGCTCCTAACTCAAGGCGCTCAAAACTCCACAGCCAAACACAAGTTCAGCGCCCAAGCCATTTCCCGCTGCCATGGAAACCAAGTGCTCTGGCACCACATATGTCTGAAAGTGGATATGACACCTCGGGAACCCAGGGCGGTGGTGAATGGCAACTGCCCGAAGCAGCAGCAAAACAGCTCTTCCAGTGCCAAAACAACTCCACCTGCCTCATGAACTTCACATACCATCAGCTGTGCTAGCAGCTATGTAGGAAACCCTGTTTGGTCACTTCCGGTCCAATGCCCATTGAGCCCAGTGGGATGGAATCAAGCAGGTTGAGCACCCACACTAAACTAACATGCACCTCCTCACTCAAGGCGCTCAAAACTCCACAGCCAAATACAAGTTCAGCGCACAAGCCATATCCCGCTGCCATGGAAACCAAGTGCTCTGGCACCACATATGTCTGAAAGTGGATATGACACCTAGGGAACTCAGGGCCGTGGTGAATGGCAACTGCCAGAAGCAGCAGTAAAACAGCTCTTCCAGTGCCAAAACAACTCCACCTGCCTCATGAACTTCACATACCATCAGCTGTGCTAGCAGCGTTCTAGGAAACTATGTTTGGTCACTTCCAGTCCAATGCCCATTGAGCCCAATGTGATGGAATCAAGCAGGTTGAGCACCCACACTAAACTAACATGCACCTCCTCACTCAAGGCGCTCAAAACTCCACAGCCAAACACAAGTTCAGCGCCCAAGCCATTTCCCGCTGCCATGGAAACCAAGTGCTCTGGCACCACATATGTCTGAAAGTGGATATGACACCTAGGGAACTCAGGGCAGTGGTGAATGGCAACTGCCCGAAGCAGCAGCAAAACAGCTCTGCCAGTGCCAAAACAACTCAACCTGCCTCATGAACTTCACATACCATCAGCTGTGCTAGCAGCTATCTAGGAAACCCTGTTTGGTCTCTTCCGTTCCAATACCCATTGAGCCCAGTGGGATGGAATCAAGCAGGTTGAGCACCCACACTAAAATAACATGGAGCTCCTAACTCAAGGTGCTCAAAACTCCACAGCCAAACACAAGTTCAGCGCCCAAGCCATTTCCCGCTGCCATGGAAACCAAGTGCTCTGGCACCACATATGTCTGAAAGTGGATATGACACCTAGGGAACCCATTGAGGTGGTGAATGGCAACTGCTCGAAGCAGCAGCACAGCTCTTCCAGTGCCAAAACAACTCCACCTGCCTCATGAACTTCACATACCATCAGCTGTGCTAGCAGCTATCTAGGAAACCCTGTTTGGTCTCTTCCGGTCCAATGCCCATTGAGCCCAGTGGGATGGAATCAAGCCGGTTGAGCATCCACACAAAACTTGCAAAAAGCTCCTCACTCAAGGCGCTCAAAACTCCACAGCCAAATACAAGTTCAGCGCCCAAGCCATTTCCCGCTGCCATGGAAACCAAGTGCTCTGGCAGCACATATGTCTGAAAGTGGATATGACACCTAGGGAACTCAGGGCGGTGGTGAATGGCAACTGCCAGAAGCAGCAGCAAAACAGCTCTTCCAGTGCCAAAACAACTCAACCTGCCTCATGAACTTCACATACCATCAGCTGTGCTAGCAGCGTTCTAGGAAACTATGTTTGGTCACTTCCAGTGCAATGCCCATTGAGCCCAATGGGATGGAATCAAGCAGGTTGAGCACCCACACTAAACTAACATGGAGCTCCTCACTCAAGGCGCTCAAAACTCCACAGCGAAGCACAAGTTCAGCGCACAAGCCAGTCCCCGCTGCCATGGAAACCAAGTGTTCTGGCACCACATATGTCTGAAAGTGGATATGACACCTAGGGAACTCACGGCGGTGGTGAATGGCAACTGCCCGAAGCAGCAGCACAGCTCTTCCAGTGCCAAAACAACTCCACCTGCCTCATTCACTTCACATACCATCAGCTGTGCTAGCAGCGTTCTAGGAAACCCTGTTTGGTCTCTTCCGGTCCAATGCCCATTGAACCCAGTGGGATGGAATCAAGCAGGTTGAGCACCCACACAAAACTTGCAAAAAGCATCTCACTCAAGGCGCTCAAAACTCCACAGCCAAACACAAGTTCAACGCCCAAGCCATTTCCCGCTGCCATGGAAACCAAGTGCTCTGGCACCACATATGTCTGAAAGTGGATATGACACCTAGGGAACTCAGGGCGGTGGTGAATGGCAACTGCCCGAAGCAGCAGCACAGCTCTTCCAGTGCCAAAACAACTCCACCTGCCTCATGAACTTCACATACCATCAGCTGTGCTAGCAGCTATCTAGGAAACCCTGTTTGGTCACTTCCGGTCCAATGCCCATTGAGCCCAGTGGGATGGAATCAAGCAGGTTGAGCACCCACACTAAACTTACATCGAGCTCCTCACTCAAGGCGCTCAAAACTCCACATTCAAACACAAGTTCAGCACAAAAGCCATTTCCCGCTGCCATGGAAACCAAGTGCTCTGGCAGCACATATTTCTGAAAGTGAATATGACACCGAGGGAACTCACGGCGGTGGTGAATGGCAACAGCCCAGGGCAACAGCACTGCTCTTCCAGTGCCAAAACAACTCCACCTGCCTCATGAACTGCACATACCATCAGCTGTGCTAGCAGCGTTCTAGGAAACCCTGTTTGGTCTCTTCCGGTCCAATGCCCATTGAGCCCAGTGGGATAGAATCAAGCAGGTTGAGCACCCACACTAAACTAACATGCACCTCCTCACTCAAGGCACTCAAAACTCCACAGCCAAACACAAGTTCAGCGCCCAAGCCATTTCCCGCTGCCATGGAAACCAAGTGCTCTGGCAGCACATATGTCTGAAAGTGGATATGACACCTAGGGAACTCAGGGCGGTGGTGAATGGCAACTGCCCGAAGCAGCAGCACAACTCTTCCAGCGCCAAAACAACTCCACCTGCCTCATGAACTTCACATACCATCAGCTGTGCTAGCAGCTATCTAGGAAACCCTGCTTGGTCACTTCCGGTCCAATGCCCTTTGAGCCCAGTGGGATGGAATCAAGCAGGTTGAGCACCCACACTAAACTAACATGCACCTCCTCACTCAAGGCGCTCAAAACTCCACAGCCAAATACAAGTTCAGCGCAAAAGCCATTTCCCGCTGCCATGGAAAGCAAGTGCTCTGGCAGCACATATGTCTGAAAGTGGATATGACACCTAGGGAACTCAGGGCGGTGGTGAATGGCAACTGCTCGAAGCAGCAGCACAGCTCTTCCAGTGCCAAAACAACTCCACCTGCCTCATGAACTTCACATACCATCAGCTGTGCTAGCAGCGTTCTAGGAAACCCTGCTTGGTCACTTCCGGTCCAATGCCCTTTGAGCCCAGTGGGATGGAATCAAGCAGGTTGAGCACCAACACTAAACTAACATGGAGCTCCTCACTCAAGCCGCTCAAAACTCCACAGTCAAAAACAAGTACAGCGCCCAAGCCATTTCCCGCTGCCATGGAAACCAAGTGCTCTGGCACCACATATGTCTGAAAGTGGATATGACACCTAGGGAACTCACGTCGGTGGTGAATGGCAACTGCCCGAAGCAGCAGCTCTTCCAGTGCCACAACAACTCCACCTGCCTCATGAACTTCACATACCATCAGCTGTGCTAGCAGCTATCTAGGAAACCCTGTTTGGTCACTTCCGGCCCAATGCCCATTGAACCCAGTGGGATTGAATCAAGCAGGTTGAGCACCCACACTAAACTAACATGGAGCTCCTCACTCAAGGCACTCAAAACTCTCCAGCCAAACACAAGTTCAGCGCAAAAGCCATTTCCCGCTGCCATGGAAACCAAGCGCTCTGGCACCACATATGTCTGAAAGTGGATATGACACCTAGGGAACTCACGGCGGTGGTGAATGGCAACTGCCCGAAGCAGCAGCACAGCTCTTCCAGTGCCAAAACAACTCCACCTGCCTCATGAACTTCACATACCATCAGCTGTGCTAGCAGCTATCTAGGAAACCCGGTTTGGTCACTTCCGGTCCAATGCCCATTGAGCCCAAGGGGGTGGAATCAAGCAGGTTGAGCACCCACACTAAACTAACATGCACCTCCTCACTCAAGGCGCTCAAAACTCCACAGCCAAATACAAGTTCAGCGCCCAAGCCATTTCCCGCTGCCATGGAAACCAAGTGCTCTGGCACCACATATTTCTGAAAGTGGATATGACACCTAGGGAACTCACGGCGGTGGTGAATGGCAACTGCCCGAAGCAGCAGCACAGCTCTTCCAGTGCCAAAACAACTCCACCTGCCTCATGAACTTCACATACCATCAGCTGTGCTAGCAGCGTTCTAGGAAACCGTGTTTGGTCACTTCCGGTCCAATGCCCATTGAGCCCAATGGGATGGAATCAAGCAGGTTGAGCACCCACACAAAACTTGCAAAAAGCTCCTCACTCAAGGCGCTCAAAACTCCACCATCAAACACAAGTTCAGTGCCCAAGCCATTTCCCGCTGCCATGGAAACCAAGTGCTCTGGCAGCACATATGTCTGAAAGTGGATATGACACCTAGGGAACTCACGGCGGTGGTGAATGGCAACTGCCCGAAGCAGCAGCACAGCTCTTCCAGTGCCAAAACAACTCCACCTGCCTCATGAACTTCACATACCATCAGCTGTGCTAGCAGCTATCTAGGAAACCCTGTTTGGTCACTTCCGGTCCAATGCCCATTGAGCCCAGTGGGAGGGAATTAAGCAGGTTGAGCACCCACACTAAACTAACATGCACCTCCTCACTCAAGGCGCTCAACACTCCACAGCCAAACACAAGTTCAGCGCCCAAGCCATTTCCCGCTGCCATGGAAACCAAGTGCTCTGGCACCACATATGTCTGAAAGTGGATATGACACCTAGGGAACTCAGGGCGGTGGTGAATGGCAACTGCCCGAAGCAGCAGCACAGCTCTTCCAGTGCCAAAACAACTCCACCTGCCTCATAAACTTCACATACCATCAGCTGTGCTAGCAGCTATGTAGGAAACCCTGCTTGGTCACTTCCGGTCCAATGCCCATTGAGCCCAGTGGGATGGAATCAAGCAGGTTGAGCACCCACACTAAACTAACATGCACCTCCTCACTCAAGGCGCTCAAAACTCCACAGCCAAATACAAGTTCAGCGCAAAAGCCATTTCCCGCTGCCATGGAAAGCAAGTGCTCTGGCACCACATATGTCTGAAAGTGGATATGACACCTAGGGAACTCAGGGCGGTGGTGAATGGCAACTGCTCGAAGCAGCAGCACAGCTCTTCCAGTGCCAAAACAACTCCACCTGCCACATGAACTTCACATACCATCAGCTGTGCTAGCAGCGTTCTAGGAAACCCTGTTTGGTCACTTCCGGTCCAATGCCCATTGAGCCCAGTGGGATGGAATCAAGCAGGTTGAGCACCAACACTAAACTAACATGGAGCTCCTCACTCAAGGCGCTCAAAACTCTCCAGCCAAACACAAGTTCAGCGCAAAAGCCATTTCCCGCTTCCATGGAAACCAAGCGCTCTGGCACCACATATGTCTGAAAGTGGATATGACACCTAGGGAACACAGGGCGGTGGTGAATGGCAACTGCCCGAAGCAGCAGCACAGCTCTTCCAGTGCCAAAACAACTCCACCTGCCTCATGAACTTCACATACCATCAGCTGTGCTAGCAGCTATCTAGGAAACCCGGTTTGGTCACTTCCGGTCCAATGCCCATTGAGCCCAAGGGGATGGAATCAAGCAGGTTGAGCACCCACACTAAACTAACATGGAGCTCCTCACTCAAGGCGCTCAAAACTCCACAGCCAAACACAAGTTCAGCGCCAAAGCCATTTCCCGCTGCCATGGAAACCAAGTGCTCTGGCACCACATATTTCTGAAAGTGGATATGACACCTAGGGAACTCACGGCGGTGGTGAATGGCAACTGCCCGAAGCAGCAGCACAGCTCTTCCAGTGCCAAAACAACTCCACCTGCCTCATGAACTTCACATACCATCAGCTGTGCTAGCAGCGTTCTAGGAAACCGTGTTTGGTCACTTCCGGTCCAATGCCCATTGAGCCCAGTGGGATGGAATCAAGCAGGTTGAGCACCCACACTAAACTTGCAAAAAGCTCCTCACTCAAGGCGCTCAAAACTCCACCATCAAACACAAGTTCAGTGCCCAAGCCATTTCCCGCTGCCATGGAAACCAAGTGCTCTGGCAGCACATATGTCTGAAAGTGGATATGACACCTAGGGAACTCACGGCGGTGGTGAATGGCAACTGCCCGAAGCAGCAGCACAGCTCTTCCAGTGCCAAAACAACTCCACCTGCCTCATGAACTTCACATACCATCAGCTGTGCTAGCAGCTATGTAGGAAACCCTGTTTGGTCACTTCCGGTCCAATGCCCATTGAGCCCAGTGGGAGGGAATTAAGCAGGTTGAGCACCCACACTAAACTAACATGCACCTCCTCACTCAAGGCGCTCAACACTCCACAGCCAAACACAAGTTCAGCGCCCAAGCCATTTCCCGCTGCCATGGAAACCAAGTGCTCTGGCACCACATATGTCTGAAAGTGGATATGACACCTAGGGAACTCAGGGCGGTGGTGAATGGCAACTGCCCGAAGCAGCAGCACAGCTCTTCCAGTGCCAAAACAACTCCACCTGCCTCATTCACTTCACATACCATCAGCTGTGCTAGCAGCTATCTAGGAAACCCTGTTTGGTCATTTCCGGTCCAATGCCCATTGAGCCCAGTGGGATGGAATCAAGCAGGTTGAGCATCCACACAAAACTTGCAAAAGCTCCTCACTCAAGCCGCTCAAAACTCCACAGCGAAACACAAGTTCAGCGCCCAAGCCATTTCCCGCTGCCATGGAAAGCAAGTGCTCTGGCACCACATATGTCTGCAAGTGGATATGACACCTAGGGAACTCAGTGTGGTGTTGAATGGCAACTGCCGGAAGAAGCTGCACAGCTGTTCCAGTGCCAAAACAACTCCACCTGCCTCATGAACTTCACATACCATCAGCTGTGCTAGCAGCTATCTAGGAAACCCTGTTTGGCCACTTCCGGTCCAATGCCCTTTGAGCCCAGTGGGATGGAATCAAGCAGGTTGAGTACCCACACTAAACTAACATGGAGCTCCTCACTCAAGGCGCTCAAAACTCCACTGCCAAACACAAGTTCAGTGCCAAAGCCATTTCCCGCTGCCATGGAAACCAAGTGCTCTGGCACCACATATGTCTGAAAGTGGATATGACACCTAGGGAACTCAGTGCGGTGGTGAATGGCAACTGCCCGAAGCAGCAGCACAGCTCTTCCAGTGCCAAAACAACTCCACCTGCCTCATGAACTTCACATACCATCAGCTGTGCTAGCAGCTATGTAAGAAACCCTGTTTGGTCATTTCCGGTCCAATGCCCATTGAGCCCAGTGGGATGGAATCAAGCAGGTTGAGCACCCACACTAAAATAACATGGAGCTCCTCACTCAAGGCGCTCAAAACTCCACAGCCAAACACAAGTTCAGCGCCAAAGCCATTTCCCGCTGCCATGGAAACCAAGCGCTCTGGCACCACATATGTCTGAAAGTGGATATGACACCTAGGGAACTCAGGGCGGTGGTGAATGGCAACTGCCCGAAGCAGCAGCACAGCTCTTCCAGTGCCAAAACAACTCCACCTGCCTCATGAACTTCACATACCATCAGCTGTGCTAGCAGCTATGTAAGAAACCCTGTTTGGTCATTTCCGGTCCAATGCCCATTGAGCCGAGTGGGATGGAATCAAGCAGGTTGAGCACCCACACTAAACTAACATGGAGCTCCTCACTCAAGGCGCTCAAAACTCCACAGCCAAACACAAGTTCAGTGCCCAAGCCATTTCCCGCTGCCATGGAAACCAAATGCTCTGGCACCACATATGTCTGAAAGTGGATATGACACCTAGGGAACTCAGGACGGTGGTGAATGGCAACTGCCCGAAGCAGCAGCACAGCTCTTCCAGTGCCAAAACAACTCCACCTGCCTCATGAACTTCACATACCATCAGCTGTGCTAGCAGCATTCTAGGAAACCCTGTTTGGTCACTTCCGGTCCAATGCCCATTGAGCCCAGTGGGATGGAATCAAGCAGGTTGAGCACCCACACTAAACTAACATGCACCTCCTCACTCAAGGCGCTCAAAACTCCACAGCCAAACACAAGTGCAGCGCCAAAGCCATTTCCCGCTGCCATGGAAACCAAGCGCTCTGGCACCACATATGTCTGAAAGTGGATATGACACCTAGGGAACTCAGGGCGGTGGTGAATGGCAACTGCCCGAAGCAGCAGCACAGCTCTTCCAGTGCCAAAACAACTCCACCTGCCTCATTCACTTCACATACCATCAGCTGTGCTAGCAGCATTCTAGGAAACCCTGTTTGGTCACTTCCGGTCCAATGCCCATTGAGCCCAGGGGGATGGAATCAAGCAGGTTGAGCACCCACACTAAACTTGCAAAAAGCTCCTCATTCAAGGCGCTCAAAACTCCACAGCCAAACACAAGTTCAGCGCCCAAGCCATTTCCCGCTGCCATGGAAACCAAGTGCTCTGGCACCACATATGTCTGAAAGTGGATATGACACCTAGGGAACTCAGTGTGGTGTTGAATGGCAACTGCCGGAAGAAGCTGCACAGCTCTTCCAGTGCCAAAACAACTCCACCTGCCTCATGAACTTCACATACCATCAGCTGTGATAGCAGCATTCTAGGAAACCCTGTTTGGTCACTTCCGGTCCAATGCCCATTGAGCCCAGTGGGATGGAATCAAGCAGGTTGAGCACCCACACTAAAATAACATGGAGCTCCTCACTCAAGGCGCTCAAAACTCCACAGCCAAACACAAGTTCAGCGCAAAAACCATTTCCCACTGCCATGGAAACCAAGTGCTCTGGCAGCACATATGTCTGAAAGTGGATATGACACCTAGGGAACTCACGGCGGTGGTGAATGGCAACTGCCCGAAGCAGCAGCACAGCTCTTCCAGTGCCAAAACAACTCCACCTGCCTCATTCACTTCACATACCATCAGCTGTGCTAGCAGCTATGTAGGAAACCCTGTTTGGTCACTTCCGGTCCAATGCCCATTGAGCCCAGTGGGATGGAATCAAGCAGGTTGAACACCCACACTAAACTTCCAAAAAGCTCCTCACTCAAGGCACTCAAAACTCCACAGCCAAACACAAGTTCAGCGCCCAAGCCATTTCCCGCTGCCATGGAAACCAAGTGCTCTGGCACCACATATGTCTGAAAGTGGATATGACACCTAGGGAACTCAGGGCGGTGGTGAATGGCAACTGCCCGAAGCAGCAGCACAGCTCTTCCAGTGCCAAAACAACTCCACCTGCCTCATGAACTTCACATACCATCAGCTGTGCTAGCAGCTATGTAGGAAACCCTGTTTGGTCACTTCCAGTCCAATGCCCATTGAGCCCAGTGGGATGGAATCAAGCAGGTTGAGCACCCACACTAAACTAACATGCACCTCCTCACTCAAGGCGCTCAACACTCCACAGCCAAACACAAGTTCAGCGCCAAAGCCATTTCCCGCTGCCATGGAAACCAAGTGCTCTGGCAGCACATATGTCTGAAAGTGGATATGACACCTAGGGAACTCAGGGCGGTGGTGAATGGCAACTGCCCGAAGCAGCAGCACAGCTCTTCCAGTGCCAAAACAACTCCACCTGCCTCATGAACTTCACATACCATCAGCTGTGCTAGCAGCTATTTAGGAAACCCTGTTTGGTCATTTCCGGTCCAATACCCATTGAGCCCAGTGGGATGGAATCAAGCAGGTTGAGCACCCACAGAAAACTTGCAAAAAGCTCCTCACTCAAGGCGCTCAAAACTCCACAGCCAAACACAAGTTCAGCGCCCAAGCCATTTCCCGCTGCCATGGAAACCAAGTGCTCTGGCACCACATATGTCTGCAAGTGGATATGACACCTAGGGAACTTAGTGTGGTGTTGAATTGCAACTGCCGGAAGAAGCTGCACAGCTCTTCCAGTGCCAAAACAACTCCACCTGCCTCATGAACTTCACATACCATCAGCTGTGCTAGCAGCTATCTAGGAAACCCTGTTTGGTCTCTTCCGGTTCAATGCCCTTTGAGCCCAGTGGGATGGAATCAAGCAGGTTGAGCACCCACACTAAACGTACATGCACCTCCTCACTCAAGGCGCTCAAAACTCCACAGCCAAACACAAGTTCAGCGCAAAAGCCATTTCCCGCTTCCATGGAAACCAAGTGCACTGGCACCACATATGTCTGAATGTGGATATGACACCTAGGGAACTCAGGGCGGTGGTGAATGGCAACTGCCCGAAGCAGCAGCACAGCTCTTCCAGTGCCAAAACAACTCCACCTCAGTCATGAACTTCACATACCATCAGCTGTGCTAGCAGCTATCTAGGAAACCCTGTTTGGTCATTTCCGGTCCAATGCCCATTGAACCTAGTGGGATGGAATCAAGCAGGTTGAGCACCCACACTAAACTAACATGGAGCTCCTCACACAAGGCGCTCAACACTCCACAGCCAAACACAAGTTCAGCGCCCAAGCCATTTCCCGCTGCCATGGAAACCAAGTGCTCTGGCACCACATATGTTTGAAAGTGGATATGACACCTAGGAAACTCAGGGCGGTGGTGAATGGCAACTGCCCGAAGCAGCAGCACAGCTCTTCCAGTGCCAAAACAATTCCACCTGCCTCATGAACTTCACATACCATCAGCTGTGCTAGCAGCTATGTAGGAAACCCTGTTTGGTCACTTACGGTCCAATGCCTATTGAGCCCAGTGGGATGGAATCAAGCAGGTTGAGCACCCACACTAAAATTCCAAAAAGCTCCTCACTCAAGGCGCTCAAAACTCCACAGCCAAACACAAGTTCAGCGCCCAAGCCATTTCCCGCTGCCATGGAAACCAAGTGCTCTGGCACCACATATGTCTGAAAGTGGATATGACACCTAGGGAACTCAGGGCGGTGGTGAATGGTAACTGCCCGAAGCAGCAGCACAGCTCTTCCAGTGCCAAAACAACTCCACCTGCCTCATGAACTTCACATACCATCAGCTGTGCTAGCAGCTATCTAGGAAACCCTGTTTGGTCACTTCCGGTCCAATGCCCATTGAGCCCAGTGGGAGGGAATTAAGCAGGTTGAGCACCCACACTAAACTAACATGGAGCTCCTCACTCAAGGCGCTCAAAACTCCACAGCCAAACACAAGTTCAGCGCCCAAGCCATTTCCCGCTGCCATGGAAACCACGTGCTCTGGCACCACATATGTCTGAAAGTGGATATGACACCTAGGGAACTCAGGGCGGTGGTGAATGGCAACTGCCCGAAGCAGCAGCACAGCTCTTCCAGTGCCAAAACAACTCCACCTGCCTCATGAACTTCACATACCATCAGCTGTGCTTGCAGCTATCTAGGAAGCCCTGTTTGGTCACTTCCAGTCCAATGCACATTGAGCCCAGTGGGATGGAATCAAGCAGGTTGAGCACTCACACCAAACTAAAATGCAGCTCCTCACTCAAGGCACTCAAAACTCCACTGCCAAACACAAGTTCAGCGCAAAAGCCATTTCCCGCTGCCATGGAAACCAAGTGCTCTGGCACCACATATGTCTGAAAGTGGATATGACACCTAGGGAACTCAGGGCGATGGTGAATGGCAACTGCCCGAAGCAGCAGCACAGCTCTTCCAGTGCCAAAACAACTCCACCTGCCACAGGAACTTCACATACCATCAGCTGTGCTAGCAGCTATCTGGGAAACCCTGTTTGGTCACTTTCGGTTAAATGCTTATTGAGTCCAGTGGGATGGATTCAAGCAGGTTGAGCACACACACTAAACTAACATGGATCTCCTCACTCAAGGCACTCAAAACTCCACAGCCAAACACAAGTTCAGCGCCAAAGCCATTTCCTGCTGCCATGGAAACCAAGTGCTCTGGCACCACATATGTCTGAAAGTGGATATGACACCTAGGGACCTCAGTGAGGTGGTGAATGGCAACTGCCCGATGAAGCAGCACAGCTCTTCCAGTACCAAAACAACTCCACCTGCCTCATGAACTTCACATACCATCAACTGTGGTAGCAGCGTTCTAAGAAACCCTGTTTGGTCACTTCCGGTCCAATGCCCATTGAGCCCAGTGGGATGGAATCAAGCAGGTTGAGCATCCACACTAAACTAACATGGAGCTCCTCACTCAAGGCACTCAAAACTCCACTGCCAAACACAAGTTCAACGCAAAAGCCATTTCCCGCTGCCATGGAAACCAAGTGCTCTGGCAGCACATATGTCTGAAAGTGGATATGACACCTAGGGAACTCAGGGCGGTGGTGAATGGCAACTGCCCGAAGCAGCAGCACAGCTCTTCCAGTGCCAAAACAACTCCACCTGCCTCATGAACTTCACATACCATCAGCTGTGCTAGCAGCTATCTAGGAAGCCCTGTTTGGTCACTTCCGGTCCAATGCACATTGAGCCCAGTGGGATGGAATCAAGCAGGTTGAGCACCCAAACCAAACTAAAATGCAGCTCCTCACTCAAGGCACTCAAAACTCCACTGCCAAACACAAGTTCAGCGCAAAAGCCATTTCCCGCTGCCATGGAAACCAAGTGCTCTGGCACCACATATGTCTGAAAGTGGATATGACACCTAGGGAACTCACGGCGGTGGTGAATGGCAACTGTCCCAAGCAGCAGCACAGCTCTTCCAGTGCCAAACAACTCCACCTAGTCATGAACTTCACATACCATCAGCTGTGCTAGCAGCTATCTGGGAAACCCTGTTTGGTCATTTCCGGTCCAATGCCCATTGAGCCCAGTAGGATGGAATCAAGCAGGTTGAGCACCCACACTAAACAAACATGCACCTCCTCACTCAAGGCACACAAAACTCCACAGCCAAACACAAGTTCAGCACAAAAGCCATTTCTCGCTGCCATGGAAACCAAATCCTCTGGCACCACATATGTCTGAAAGTGGATATGACACCTAGGGAACTCACGGCGGTGGTGAATGGCAACTGCCCGAAGCAGCAGCACAGCTCTTACAGTGCCAAACAACTCCACCTGCCACAGGAACTTCACATACCATCAGCTGTGCTAGCAGCTATCTAGGAAACCCTGTTTGGTCACTTCCGGTCCAATGCCCATTGAGCCCAGTGGGATGGAATCAAGCAGGTTGAGCATCCACACAAAACTTATAAATAGCTCCTCACTCAAGGCACTCAAAACTCCACAGCCAAACACAAGTTCAGCGCCCAAGGCATTTCCCGCTGCCATGGAAACCAAGTGCTCTGGAACCACATATGTCTGAAAGTGGATATGACACCTAGGGAACTCAGAGCCATGGTGAATGGCAACTGCCCGAAGCAGCAGCACAGCTCTTCCAGTGCCAAAACAACTCCACCTGCCTCATGAACTTCACATACCATCAGCTGTGCTAGCAGATATCTAGGAAACCCTGTTTGGTCACTTCCGGTCCAATGCCCATTGAGCCCAGTGGGATGGAATCAAGCAGGTTGAGCACCCACACTAAACTAACATGGAGCTCCTCACTCAAGGCGCTCAAAACTCCACAGCCAAACACAAGTTCAGCGCCCAAGCCATTTCCCGCTGCCATGGAAACCACGTGCTCTGGCACCACATATGTCTGAAAGTGGATATGACACCTAGGGAACTCAGGGCGGTGGTGAATGGCAACTGCCCGAAGCAGCAGCACAGCTCTTCCAGTGCCAAAACAACTCCACCTGCCTCATGAACTTCACATACCATCAGCTGTGCTAGCAGCTATCTAGGAAGCCCTGTTTGGTCACTTCCAGTCCAATGCACATTGAGCCCAGTGGGATGGAATCAAGCAGGTTGAGCACTCACACCAAACTAAAATGCAGCTCCTCACTCAAGGCACTCAAAACTCCACTGCCAAACACAAGTTCAGCGCAAAAGCCATTTCCCGCTGCCATGGAAACCAAGTGCTCTGGCACCACATATGTCTGAAAGTGGATATGACACCTAGGGAACTCAGGGCGGTGGTGAATGGCAACTGCCCGAAGCAGCAGCACAGCTCTTCCAGTGCCAAAACAAGTCCACCTGCCTCATGAACTTCACATACCATCAGCTGTGCTAGCAGCTATCTAGGAAGCCCTGTTTGGTCACTTCCAGTCCAATGCACATTGAGCCCAGTGGGATGGAATCAAGCAGGTTGAGCACCCACACCAAACTAAAATGCAGCTCCTCAGTCAAGGCACTCAAAACTCCACTGCCAAACACAAGTTCAGCGCAAAAGCCATTTCCCGCTGCCATGGAAACCAAGTGCTCTGGCACCACATATGTCTGAAAGTGGATATGACACCTAGGGAACTCAGGGCGATGGTGAATGGCAACTGCCCGAAGCAGCAGCACAGCTCTTCCAGTGCCAAAACAACTCCACCTCAGTCATGAACTTCACATACCATCAGCTGTGCTAGCAGCTATCTAGGAAACCCTGTTTGGTCATTTCCGGTCCAATGCCCATTGAACCTAGTGGGATGGAATCAAGCAGGTTGAGCACCCACACTAAAGTAACATGGAGCTCCTCACACAAGGCGCTCAACACTCCACAGCCAAACACAAGTTCAGCGCCCAAGCCATTTCCCACTGCCATGGAAACCAAGTGCTCTGGCACCACATATGTTTGAAAGTGGATATGACACCTAGGAAACTAAGGGCGGTGGTGAATGGCAACTGCCCGAAGCAGCAGCACAGCTCTTCCAGTGCCAAAACAATTCCACCTGCCTCATGAACTTCACATACCATCAGCTGTGCTAGCAGCTATGTAGGAAACCCTGTTTGGTCACTTACGGTCCAATGCCTATTGAGCCCAGTGGGATGGAATCAAGCAGGTTGAGCACCCACACTAAAATTCCAAAAAGCTCCTCACTCAAGGCGCTCAAAACTCCACAGCCAAACACAAGTTCAGCGCCCAAGCCATTTCCCGCTGCCATGGAAACCAAGTGCTCTGGCACCACATATGTCTGAAAGTGGATATGACACCTAGGGAACTCAGGGCGGTGGTGAATGGCAACTGCCCGAAGCAGCAGCACAGCTCTTCCAGTGCCAAAACAACTCCACCTGCCTCATGAACTTCACATACCATCAGCTGTGCTAGCAGCTATCTAGGAAACCCTGTTTGGTCACTTCCGGTCCAATGCCCATTGAGCCCAGTGGGAGGGAATTAAGCAGGTTGAGCACCCACACTAAACTAACATGGAGCTCCTCACTCAAGGCGCTCAAAACTCCACAGCCAAACACAAGTTCAGCGCCCAAGCCATTTCCCGCTGCCATGGCAACCACGTGCTCTGGCACCACATATGTCTGAAAGTGGATATGACACCTAGGGAACTCAGGGCGGTGGTGAATGGCAACTGCCCGAAGCAGCAGCACAGCTCTTCCAGTGCCAAAACAACTCCACCTGCCTCATGAACTTCACATACCATCAGCTGTGCTTGCAGCTATCTAGGAAGCCCTGTTTGGTCACTTCCAGTCCAATGCACATTGAGCCCAGTGGGATGGAATCAAGCAGGTTGAGCACTCACACCAAACTAAAATGCAGCTCCTCACTCAAGGCACTCAAAACTCCACTGCCAAACACAAGTTCAGCGCAAAAGCCATTTCCCGCTGCCATGGAAACCAAGTGCTCTGGCACCACATATGTCTGAAAGTGGATATGACACCTAGGGAACTCAGGGCGGTGGTGAATGGCAACTGCCCGAAGCAGCAGCACAGCTCTTCCAGTGCCAAAACAAGTCCACCTGCCTCATGAACTTCACATACCATCAGCTGTGCTAGCAGCTATCTAGGAAGCCCTGTTTGGTCACTTCCAGTCCAATGCACATTGAGCCCAGTGGGATGGAATCAAGCAGGTTGAGCACCCACACCAAACTAAAATGCAGCTCCTCACTCAAGGCACTCAAAACTCCACTGCCAAACACAAGTTCAGCGCAAAAGCCATTTCCCGCTGCCATGGAAACCAAGTGCTCTGGCACCACATATGTCTGAAAGTGGATATGACACCTAGGGAACTCAGGGCGATGGTGAATGGCAACTGCCCGAAGCAGCAGCACAGCTCTTCCAGTGCCAAAACAACTCCACCTGCCACAGGAACTTCACATACCATCAGCTGTGCTAGCAGCTATCTGGGAAACCCTGTTTGGTCACTTTCGGTTAAATGCTTATTGAGTCCAGTGGGATGGATTCAAGCAGGTTGAGCACACACACTAAACTAACATGGAGCTCCTCACTCAAGGCACTCAAAACTCCACAGCCAAACACAAGTTCAGCGCAAAAGCCATTTCCTGCTGCCATGGAAACCAAGTGCTCTGGCACCACATATGTCTGAAAGTGGATATGACACCTAGGGACCTCAGTGAGGTGGTGAATGGCAACTGCCCGATGAAGCAGCACAGCTCTTCCAGTACCAAAACAACTCCACCTGCCTCATGAACTTCACATACCATCAACTGTGGTAGCAGCGTTCTAAGAAACCCTGTTTGGTCACTTCCGGTCCAATGCCCATTGAGCCCAGTGGGATGGAATCAAGCAGGTTGAGCATCCACACTAAATTAACATGGAGCTCCTCACTCAAGGCACTCAAAACTCCACTGCCAAACACAAGTTCAACGCAAAAGCCATTTCCCGCTGCCATGGAAACCAAGTGCTCTGGCAGCACATATGTCTGAAAGTGGATATGACACCTAGGGAACTCAGGGCGGTGGTGAATGGCAACTGCCCGAAGCAGCAGCACAGCTCTTCCAGTGCCAAAACAACTCCACCTGCCTCATGAACTTCACATACCATCAGCTGTGCTAGCAGCTATCTAGGAAGCCCTGTTTGGTCACATCCAGTCCAATGCACATTGAGCCCAGTGGGATGGAATCAAGCAGGTTGAGCACCCAAACCAAACTAAAATGCAGCTCCTCACTCAAGGCACTCAAAACTCCACTGCCAAACACAAGTTCAGCGCAAAAGCCATTTCCCGCTGCCATGGAAACCAAGTGCTCTGGCACCACATATGTCTGAAAGTGGATATGACACCTAGGGAACTCACGGCGGTGGTGAATGGCAACTGTCCCAAGCAGCAGCACAGCTCTTCCAGTGCCAAACAACTCCACCTAGTCATGAACTTCACATACCATCAGCTGTGCTAGCAGCTATCTGGGAAACCCTGTTTGGTCATTTCCGGTCCAATGCCCATTGAGCCCAGTAGGATGGAATCAAGCAGGTTGAGCACCCACACTAAACAAACATGCACCTCCTCACTCAAGGCACACAAAACTCCACAGCCAAACACAAGTTCAGCACAAAAGCCATTTCTCGCTGCCATGGAAACCAAATCCTCTGGCACCACATATGTCTGAAAGTGGATATGACACCTAGGGAACTCACGGCGGTGGTGAATGGCAACTGCCCGAAGCAGCAGCACAGCTCTTACAGTGCCAAACAACTCCACCTGCCACAGGAACTTCACATACCATCAGCTGTGCTAGCAGCTATCTAGGAAACCCTGTTTGGTCACTTCCGGTCCAATGCCCATTGAGCCCAGTGGGATGGAATCAAGCAGGTTGAGCACCCACACTAAACTAAAATGCAGCTCCTCACTCAAGGCACTCAAAACTCCACAGCCAAACACAAGTTCAGCGCCCAAGGCATTTCCCGCTGCCATGGAAACCAACTGCTCTGGCACCACATATGTCTGAAAGTGGATATGACACCTAGGGAACTCAGAGCCATGGTGAATGGCAACTGCCCGAAGCAGCAGCACAGCTCTTCCAGTGCCAAAACAACTCCACCTGCCTCATGAACTTCACATACCATCAGCTGTGCTAGCAGCTATCTAGGAAACCCTGTTTGGTCACTTCCGGTCCAATGCCCATTGAGCCCAGTGGGAGGGAATTAAGCAGGTTGAGCACCCACACTAAACTAACATGGAGCTCCTCACTCAAGGCGCTCAAAACTCCACAGCCAAACACAAGTTCAGCGCCCAAGCCATTTCCCGCTGCCATGGAAACCACGTGCTCTGGCACCACATATGTCTGAAAGTGGATATGACACCTAGGGAACTCAGGGCGGTGGTGAATGGCAACTGCCCGAAGCAGCAGCACAGCTCTTCCAGTGCCAAAACAACTCCACCTGCCTCATGAACTTCACATACCATCAGCTGTGCTAGCAGCTATCTAGGAAGCCCTGTTTGGTCACTTCCAGTCCAATGCACATTGAGCCCAGTGGGATGGAATCAAGCAGGTTGAGCACTCACACCAAACTAAAATGCAGCTCCTCACTCAAGGCACTCAAAACTCCACTGCCAAACACAAGTTCAGCGCAAAAGCCATTTCCCGCTGCCATGGAAACCAAGTGCTCTGGCACCACATATGTCTGAAAGTGGATATGACACCTAGGGAACTCAGGGCGGTGGTGAATGGCAACTGCCCGAAGCAGCAGCACAGCTCTTCCAGTGCCAAAACAAGTCCACCTGCCTCATGAACTTCACATACCATCAGCTGTGCTAGCAGCTATCTAGGAAGCCCTGTTTGGTCACTTCCAGTCCAATGCACATTGAGCCCAGTGGGATGGAATCAAGCAGGTTGAGCACCCACACCAAACTAAAATGCAGCTCCTCACTCAAGGCACTCAAAACTCCACTGCCAAACACAAGTTCAGCGCAAAAGCCATTTCCCGCTGCCATGGAAACCAAGTGCTCTGGCACCACATATGTCTGAAAGTGGATATGACACCTAGGGAACTCAGGGCGATGGTGAATGGCAACTGCCCGAAGCAGCAGCACAGCTCTTCCAGTGCCAAAACAACTCCACCTCAGTCATGAACTTCACATACCATCAGCTGTGCTAGCAGCTATCTGGGAAACCCTGTTTGGTCACTTTCGGTTAAATGCTTATTGAGTCTAGTGGGATGGATTCAAGCAGGTTGAGCACACACACTAAACTAACATGGATCTCCTCACTCAAGGCACTCAAAACTCCACAGCCAAACACAAGTTCAGCGCCAAAGCCATTTCATGCTGCCATGGAAACCAAGTGCTCTGGCACCACATATGTCTGAAAGTGGATATGACACCTAGGGACCTCAGTGAGGTGGTGAATGGCAACTGCCCGATGAAGCAGCACAGCTCTTCCAGTGCCAAAACAACTCCACCTGCCTCATGAACTTCACATACCATCAACTGTGGTAGCAGCGTTCTAAGAAACCCTGTTTGGTCACTTCCGGTCCAATGCCCATTGAGCCCAGTGGGATGGAATCAAGCAGGTTGAGCATCCACACTAAACTAACATGGAGCTCCTCACTCAAGGCACTCAAAACTCCACTGCCAAACACAAGTTCAACGCAAAAGCCATTTCCCGCTGCCATGGAAACCAAGTGCTCTGGCAGCACATATGTCTGAAAGTGGATATGACACCTAGGGAACTCAGGGCGGTGGTGAATGGCAACTGCCCGAAGCAGCAGCACAGCTCTTCCAGTGCCAAAACAACTCCACCTGCCTCATGAACTTCACATACCATCAGCTGTGGTAGCAGCTATCTAGGAAGCCCTGTTTGGTCACTTCCAGTCCAATGCACATTGAGCCCAGTGGGATGGAATCAAGCAGGTTGAGCACTCACACCAAACTAAAATGCAGCTCCTCACTCAAGGCACTCAAAACTCCACTGCCAAACACAAGTTCAGCGCAAAAGCCATTTCCCGCTGCCATGGAAACCAAGTGCTCTGGCACCACATATGTCTGAAAGTGGATATGACACCTAGGGAACTCAGGGCGGTGGTGAATGGCAACTGCCCGAAGCAGCAGCACAGCTCTTCCAGTGCCAAAACAACTCCACCTGCCTCATGAACTTCACATACCATCAGCTGTGCTTGCAGCTATCTAGGAAGCCCTGTTTGGTCACTTCCAGTCCAATGCACATTGAGCCCAGTGGGATGGAATCAAGCAGGTTGAGCACTCACACCAAACTAAAATGCAGCTCCTCACTCAAGGCACTCAAAACTCCACTGCCAAACACAAGTTCAGCGCAAAAGCCATTTCCCGCTGCCATGGAAACCAAGTGCTCTGGCACCACATATGTCTGAAAGTGGATATGACACCTAGGGAACTCAGGGCGGTGGTGAATGGCAACTGCCCGAAGCAGCAGCACAGCTCTTCCAGTGCCAAAACAAGTCCACCTGCCTCATGAACTTCACATACCATCAGCTGTGCTAGCAGCTATCTAGGAAGCCCTGTTTGGTCACTTCCAGTCCAATGCACATTGAGCCCAGTGGGATGGAATCAAGCAGGTTGAGCACCCACACCAAACTAAAATGCAGCTCCTCACTCAAGGCACTCAAAACTCCACTGCCAAACACAAGTTCAGCGCAAAAGCCATTTCCCGCTGCCATGGAAACCAAGTGCTCTGGCACCACATATGTCTGAAAGTGGATATGACACCTAGGGAACTCAGGGCGATGGTGAATGGCAACTGCCCGAAGCAGCAGCACAGCTCTTCCAGTGCCAAAACAACTCCACCTGCCACAGGAACTTCACATACCATCAGCTGTGCTAGCAGCTATCTGGGAAACCCTGTTTGGTCACTTTCGGTTAAATGCTTATTGAGTCCAGTGGGATGGATTCAAGCAGGTTGAGCACACACACTAAACTAACATGGAGCTCCTCACTCAAGGCACTCAAAACTCCACAGCCAAACACAAGTTCAGCGCAAAAGCCATTTCCTGCTGCCATGGAAACCAAGTGCTCTGGCACCACATATGTCTGAAAGTGGATATGACACCTAGGGACCTCAGTGAGGTGGTGAATGGCAACTGCCCGATGAAGCAGCACAGCTCTTCCAGTACCAAAACAACTCCACCTGCCTCATGAACTTCACATACCATCAACTGTGGTAGCAGCGTTCTAAGAAACCCTGTTTGGTCACTTCCGGTCCAATGCCCATTGAGCCCAGTGGGATGGAATCAAGCAGGTTGAGCATCCACACTAAACTAACATGGAGCTCCTCACTCAAGGCACTCAAAACTCCACTGCCAAACACAAGTTCAACGCAAAAGCCATTTCCCGCTGCCATGGAAACCAAGTGCTCTGGCAGCACATATGTCTGAAAGTGGATATGACACCTAGGGAACTCAGGGCGGTGGTGAATGGCAACTGCCCGAAGCAGCAGCACAGCTCTTCCAGTGCCAAAACAACTCCACCTGCCTCATGAACTTCACATACCATCAGCTGTGCTAGCAGCTATCTAGGAAGCCCTGTTTGGTCACTTCCGGTCCAATGCACATTGAGCCCAGTGGGATGGAATCAAGCAGGTTGAGCACCCAAACCAAACTAAAATGCAGCTCCTCACTCAAGGCACTCAAAACTCCACTGCCAAACACAAGTTCAGCGCAAAAGCCATTTCCCGCTGCCATGGAAACCAAGTGCTCTGGCACCACATATGTCTGAAAGTGGATATGACACCTAGGGAACTCACGGCGGTGGTGAATGGCAACTGTCCCAAGCAGCAGCACAGCTCTTCCAGTGCCAAACAACTCCACCTAGTCATGAACTTCACATACCATCAGCTGTGCTAGCAGCTATCTGGGAAACCCTGTTTGGTCATTTCCGGTCCAATGCCCATTGAGCCCAGTAGGATGGAATCAAGCAGGTTGAGCACCCACACTAAACAAACATGCACCTCCTCACTCAAGGCACACAAAACTACACAGCCAAACACAAGTTCAGCACAAAAGCCATTTCTCGCTGCCATGGAAACCAAATCCTCTGGCACCACATATGTCTGAAAGTGGATATGACACCTAGGGAACTCACGGCGGTGGTGAATGGCAACTGCCCGAAGCAGCAGCACAGCTCTTACAGTGCCAAACAACTCCACCTGCCACAGGAACTTCACATACCATCAGCTGTGCTAGCAGCTATCTAGGAAACCCTGTTTGGTCACTTCCGGTCCAATGCCCATTGAGCCCAGTGGGATGGAATCAAGCAGGTTGAGCACCCACACTAAACTAAAATGCAGCTCCTCACTCAAGGCACTCAAAACTCCACAGCCAAACACAAGTTCAGCGCCCAAGGCATTTCCCGCTGCCATGGAAACCAACTGCTCTGGCACCACATATGTCTGAAAGTGGATATGACACCTAGGGAACTCAGAGCCATGGTGAATGGCAACTGCCCGAAGCAGCAGCACAGCTCTTCCAGTGCCAAAACAACTCCACCTGCCTCATGAACTTCACATACCATCAGCTGTGCTAGCAGCTATCTAGGAAACCCTGTTTGGTCACTTCCGGTCCAATGCCCATTGAGCCCAGTGGGAGGGAATTAAGCAGGTTGAGCACCCACACTAAACTAACATGGAGCTCCTCACTCAAGGCGCTCAAAACTCCACAGCCAAACACAAGTTCAGCGCCCAAGCCATTTCCCGCTGCCATGGAAACCACGTGCTCTGGCACCACATATGTCTGAAAGTGGATATGACACCTAGGGAACTCAGGGCGGTGGTGAATGGCAACTGCCCGAAGCAGCAGCACAGCTCTTCCAGTGCCAAAACAACTCCACCTGCCTCATGAACTTCACATACCATCAGCTGTGCTAGCAGCTATCTAGGAAGCCCTGTTTGGTCACTTCCAGTCCAATGCACATTGAGCCCAGTGGGATGGAATCAAGCAGGTTGAGCACTCACACCAAACTAAAATGCAGCTCCTCACTCAAGGCACTCAAAACTCCACTGCCAAACACAAGTTCAGCGCAAAAGCCATTTCCCGCTGCCATGGAAACCAAGTGCTCTGGCACCACATATGTCTGAAAGTGGATATGACACCTAGGGAACTCAGGGCGGTGGTGAATGGCAACTGCCCGAAGCAGCAGCACAGCTCTTCCAGTGCCAAAACAAGTCCACCTGCCTCATGAACTTCACATACCATCAGCTGTGCTAGCAGCTATCTAGGAAGCCCTGTTTGGTCACTTCCAGTCCAATGCACATTGAGCCCAGTGGGATGGAATCAAGCAGGTTGAGCACCCACACCAAACTAAAATGCAGCTCCTCACTCAAGGCACTCAAAACTCCACTGCCAAACACAAGTTCAGCGCAAAAGCCATTTCCCGCTGCCATGGAAACCAAGTGCTCTGGCACCACATATGTCTGAAAGTGGATATGACACCTAGGGAACTCAGGGCGATGGTGAATGGCAACTGCCCGAAGCAGCAGCACAGCTCTTCCAGTGCCAAAACAACTCCACCTCAGTCATGAACTTCACATACCATCAGCTGTGCTAGCAGCTATCTGGGAAACCCTGTTTGGTCACTTTCGGTTAAATGCTTATTGAGTCTAGTGGGATGGATTCAAGCAGGTTGAGCACACACACTAAACTAACATGGATCTCCTCACTCAAGGCACTCAAAACTCCACAGCCAAACACAAGTTCAGCGCAAAAGCCATTTCATGCTGCCATGGAAACCAAGTGCTCTGGCACCACATATGTCTGAAAGTGGATATGACACCTAGGGACCTCAGTGAGGTGGTGAATGGCAACTGCCCGATGAAGCAGCACAGCTCTTCCAGTGCCAAAACAACTCCACCTGCCTCATGAACTTCACATACCATCAACTGTGGTAGCAGCGTTCTAAGAAACCCTGTTTGGTCACTTCCGGTCCAATGCCCATTGAGCCCAGTGGGATGGAATCAAGCAGGTTGAGCATCCACACTAAACTAACATGGAGCTCCTCACTCAAGGCACTCAAAACTCCACTGCCAAACACAAGTTCAACGCAAAAGCCATTTCCCGCTGCCATGGAAACCAAGTGCTCTGGCAGCACATATGTCTGAAAGTGGATATGACACCTAGGGAACTCAGGGCGGTGGTGAATGGCAACTGCCCGAAGCAGCAGCACAGCTCTTCCAGTGCCAAAACAACTCCACCTGCCTCATGAACTTCACATACCATCAGCTGTGGTAGCAGCTATCTAGGAAGCCCTGTTTGGTCACTTCCAGTCCAATGCACATTGAGCCCAGTGGGATGGAATCAAGCAGGTTGAGCACTCACACCAAACTAAAATGCAGCTCCTCACTCAAGGCACTCAAAACTCCACTGCCAAACACAAGTTCAGCGCAAAAGCCATTTCCCGCTGCCATGGAAACCAAGTGCTCTGGCACCACATATGTCTGAAAGTGGATATGACACCTAGGGAACTCAGGGCGGTGGTGAATGGCAACTGCCCGAAGCAGCAGCACAGCTCTTCCAGTGCCAAAACAAGTCCACCTGCCTCATGAACTTCACATACCATCAGCTGTGCTAGCAGCTATCTAGGAAGCCCTGTTTGGTCACTTCCAGTCCAATGCACATTGAGCCCAGTGGGATGGAATCAAGCAGGTTGAGCACCCACACCAAACTAAAATGCAGCTCCTCACTCAAGGCACTCAAAACTCCACTGCCAAACACAAGTTCAGCACAAAAGCCATTTCCCGCTGCCATGGAAACCAAGTGCTCTGGCACCACATATGTCTGAAAGTGGATATGACACCTAGGGAACTCAGGGCGATGGTGAATGGCAACTGCCCGAAGCAGCAGCACAGCTCTTCCAGTGCCAAAACAACTCCACCTCAGTCATGAACTTCACATACCATCAGCTGTGCTAGCAGCGTTCTAGCAAACCCTGTTTGGTCACTTTCGGTTAAATGCTTATTGAGTCCAGTGGGATGGATTCAAGCAGGTTGAGCACACACACTAAACTAACATGGATCTCCTCACTCAAGGCACACAAAACTCCACAGCCAAACACAAGTTCAGCACAAAAGCCATTTCTCGCTGCCATGGAAACCAAATGCTCTGGCACCACATATGTCTGAAAGTGGATATGACACCTAGGGAACTCACGGCGGTGGTGAATGGCAACTGCCCGAAGCAGCAGCACAGCTCTTACAGTGCCAAAACTACTCCATCTGCCTCATGAACTTCACATACCACCAGCTGTGCTAGCAGCTATCTAGCAAGCCCGTTTGGTCACATACGGTCCAATGCCCATTGAGCCCAGTGGGATGGAATCAAGCAGGTTGAGCACCCACACCAAACTAACATGCAGCTTCTCACTCAAGGCACTAAAAACTCCAGTGCCAAACACAAGTTCAGCTCAAAAGCCATTTCCCGCTGCCATGGAAACCAAGTGCTCTGGCACCACATATGTCTGAAAGTGGATATGACACCTAGGGAACTTATGGCCCTGGTGAATGGCAACTGCCCGAAGCAGCAGCACAGCTCTTCCAGTGCCAAAACAACTCCACCTGCCTCATTAACTTCACATACCATCAACTGTGCTAGTAGCTATCCAGGAAGCCCTGTTTGGTCACTTCCGGTCCAATGCCCATTGAGCCCAGTGGGATGGAATCAAGCAGGTTGAGCACCCACACTAAACTAACATGGAGCTCCTCACTCAAGACACTCAAAACTCCAGTGCCAAACACAAGTTCAGCGCCCAAGCCATTTCCCGCTGCCATGAAAACCAACTGCTCTGGCAGCACATATGTCTGAAAGTGGATATGACACCTAGGGAACTCAGGGCGGTGGTGAATGGCAACTGCCCGAAGCAGCAGCACAGCTCTTCCAGTGCCAAAACATCTCCACCTGCCTCATGAACTTCACATACCATCAGCTGTGCTAGCAGCTATCTAGGAAGCCCTGTTTGGTCACTTCCGGTCCAATGCCCATTGAGCCCAGTAGAATGGAATCAAGCAGGTTGAGCACCCACACTAAACTAACATGGAGCTCCTCACTCAAGGCGCTCAAAACTCCACTGCCAAACACAAGTTCAGCGCCCAAGCCATTTCCCGCTGCCATAGAAACCAAGTGCTCTGGCACCACATATGTCTGAAAGTGGATATGACACCTAGGGAACTGAGGGCGGTGGTGAATGGCAACTGCCCGAAGCAGCAGCACAGCTCTTCCAGTGCCAAAACAACTCCACCTGCCTCATGAACTTCACATACCATCAGCTGTGCTAGCAGCTATCTAGGAAGCCCTGTTTGGTCACTTCCAGTCCAATGCACATTGAGCCCAGTGGGATGGAATCAAGCAGGTTGAGCACTCACACCAAACTAAAATGCAGCTCCTCACTCAAGGCACTCAAAACTCCACTGCCAAACACAAGTTCAGTGCAAAAGCCATTTCCCGCTGCCATGGAAACCAAGTGCTCTGGCACCACATATGTCTGAAAGTGGATATGACACCTAGGGAACTCAGGGCGGTGGTGAATGGCAACTGCCCGAAGCAGCAGCACAGCTCTTCCAGTGCCAAAACAACTCCACCTGCCTCATGAACTTCACATACCATCAGCTGTGCTAGCAGCTATCTAGGAAGCCCTGTTTGGTCACTTCCAGTCCAATGCACATTGAGCCCAGTGGGATGGAATCAAGCAGGTTGAGCACCCACACCAAACTAAAATGCAGCTCCTCACTCAAGGCACTCAAAACTCCACTGCCAAACACAAGTTCAGCGCAAAAGCCATTTCCCGCTGCCATGGAAACCAACTGCTCTGGCAGCACATATGTCTGAAAGTGGATATGACACCTAGGGAACTCAGGGCGATGGTGAATGGCAACTGCCCCAAGCAGCAGCACAGCTCTTCCAGTGCCAAAACAACTCCATCTCAGTCATGAACTTCACATACCATCAGCTGTGCTAGCAGCTATCTGGGAAACCCTGTTTGGTCACTTCCGGTCCAATGCCCATTGAGCCCAGTAGGATGGAATCAAGCAGGTTGAGCACCAACACTAAACAAACATGCACCTCCTCACTCAAGGCACACAAAACTCCACAGCCAAACACAAGTTCAGCACAAAAGCCATTTCTCGCTGCCATGGAAACCAAGTGCTCTGGCACCACATATGTTTGAAAGTGGATATGACACCTAGGGAACTCACGGCGGTGGTGAATGGCAACTGCCCGAAGCAGCAGCACAGCTCTTCCAGTGCCAAAACTACTCCATCTGCCTCATGAACTTCACATACCACCAGCTGTGCTAGCAGCTATCTGGAAAACACTGTTTGGTCACTTCCGGTCCAATGCCCATTGAGCCCAGTGGGATGGAATCAAGCAGGTTGAGCACCCACACCAAACTAACATGCAGCTTCTCACTCAAGGCACTAAAAACTCCAGTGCCAAACACAAGTTCAGCTCAAAAGCCATTTCCCGCTGCCATGGAAACCAAGTGCTCTGGCACCACATATGTCTGAAAGTGGATATGACACCTAGGGAACTTATGGCCCTGGTGAATGGCAACTGCCCGAAGCAGCAGCACAGCTCTTCCAGTGCCAAAACAACTCCACCTGCCTCATTAACTTCACATACCATCAACTGTGCTAGTAGCTATCCAGGAAGCCCTGTTTGGTCACTTCCGGTCCAATGCCCATTGAGCCCAGTGGGATGGAATCAAGCAGGTTGAGCACCCACACTAAACTAACATGGATCTCCTCACTCAAGACACTCAAAACTCCAGTGCCAAACACAAGTTCAGCGCCCAAGCCATTTCCCGCTGCCATGAAAACCAACTGCTCTGGCAGCACATATGTCTGAAAGTGGATATGACACCTAGGGAACTCAGGGCGATGGTGAATGGCAACTGCCCGAAGCAGCAGCACAGCTCTTCCAGTGCCAAAACAACTCCACCTCAGTCATGAACTTCACATACCATCAGCTGTGCTAGCAGCTATCTGGGAAACCCTGTTTGGTCACTTCCGGTTAAATGCTTATTGAGTCCAGTGGGATGGATTCAAGCAGGTTGAGCACCCACACTAAACTAACATGGATCTCCTCACTCAAGGCACTCAAACTCCACTGCCAAACACAAGTTCAGCGCCAAAGCCATTTCCCGCTGCCATGGAAACCAAGTGCTCTGGCACCACATATGTCTGAAAGTGGATATGACACCTAGGGAACTCAGGGCGATGGTGAATGGCAACTGCCCGAAGCAGCAGCACAGCTCTTCCAGTGCCAAAACAACTCCACCTGCCTCATGAACTTCACATACCATCAGCTGTGCTAGCAGCTATCTAGAAAGCCCCGTTTGGTCACATCCGGTCCAATGCCCATTGAGCCCAGTGGGATGGAATCAAGCAGGTTGAGCACCCACATTAAACTAAAATGTAGCTTCTCACTCAAGGCACTCAAAACTCCAGTGCCAAACACAAGTTCAGCTCAAAAGCCATTTCCCGCTGCCATGGAAACCAAGTGCTCTGGCAGCACATATGTCTGAAAGTGGATATGACACCTATGTAACTCATGGCCCTAGTGAATGGCAACTGCCCGAAGCAGCAGCACAGCTCTTCCAGTGCCAAAACAACTCCACCTCAGTCATGAACTTCACATACCATCAACTGTGCTAGCAGCTATCCAGGAAGCCCTGTTTGGTCACTTCCCTTCCAATGCCCATTGAGCCCAGTGGGATGGAATCAAGCAGGTTGAGCACCCACACTAAACTAACACGGATATCCTCACTCAAGGCACTCAAAACTCCAGTGCCAAACACAAGTTCAGAGCCAAAGCCATTTCCTGCTGCCATGAAAACCAAGTGCTGTGGCAGCACATATGTGTGAAAGTGGATATGACACTTAGGGTACTCAGTTCGGTGGTGAATGGCAAATGCCCCAAGCAGCAGCACAGCTCTTCCAGTGCCAAAACTACTCCATCTGCCTCATGAACTTCACATACCACCAGCTGTGCTAGCAGCTATCTAGGAAGCCCGTGTGGTCACATACGGTCCAATGCCCATTGAGCCCAGTGGGATGGAATCAAGCAGGTTGAGCACCCACACCAAACTAACATGCAGCTTCTCACTCAAGGCACTAAAAACTCCAGTGCCAAACACAAGTTCAGCTCAAAAGCCATTTCCCGCTGCCATGGAAACCAAGTGCTCTGGCACCACATATGTCTGAAAGTGGATATGACACCTAGGGAACTTATGGCCCTGGTGAATGGCAACTGCCCGAAGCAGCAGCACAGCTCTTCCAGTGCCAAAACAACTCCACCTGCCTCATTAACTTCACATACCATCAACTGTGCTAGTAGCTATCCAGGAAGCCCTGTTTGGTCACTTCCGGTCCAATGCCCATTGAGCCCAGTGGGATGGAATCAAGCAGGTTGAGCACCCACACTAAACTAACATGGATTTCCTCACTCAAGACACTCAAAACTCCTGTGCCAAACACAAGTTCAGCGCCCAAGCCATTTCCCGCTGCCATGAAAACCAACTGCTCTGGCAGCACATATGTCTGAAAGTGGATATGACACCTAGGGAACTCAGGGCGGTGGTGAATGGCAACTGCCCCAAGCAGCAGCACAGCTCTTCCAGTGCCAAAACATCTCCACCTGCCTCATGAACTTCACATACCATCAGCTGTGCTAGCAGCTATCTAGGAAGCCCTGTTTGGTCACTTCCAGTCCAATGCACATTGAGCCCAGTGGGATGGAATCAAGCAGGTTGAGCACTCACACCAAACTAAAATGCAGCTCCTCACTCAAGGCACTCAAAACTCCACTGCCAAACACAAGTTCAGCGCAAAAGCCATTTCCCGCTGCCATGGAAACCAAGTGCTCTGGCACCACATATGTCTGAAAGTGGATATGACACCTAGGGAACTCAGGGCGGTGGTGAATGGCAACTGCCCGAAGCAGCAGCACAGCTCTTCCAGTGCCAAAACAACTCCACCTGCCTCATGAACTTCACATACCATCAGCTGTGCTAGCAGCTATCTAGGAAGCCCTGTTTGGTCACTTCCAGTCCAATGCACATTGAGCCCAGTGGGATGGAATCAAGCAGGTTGAGCACCCACACCAAACTAAAATGCAGCTCCTCACTCAAGGCACTCAAAACTCCACTGCCAAACACAAGTTCAGCGCAAAAGCCATTTCCCGCTGCCATGGAAACCAAGTGCTCTGGCATCACATATGTCTGAAAGTGGATATGACACCTAGGGAACTCAGGGCGATGGTGAATGGCAACTGCCCGAAGCAGCAGCACAGCTCTTCCAGTGCCAAAACAACTCCACCTAGTCATGAACTTCACATACCATCAGCTGTGCTAGCAGCTATCTGGGAAACCCTGTTTGGTCACTTCCGGTCCAATGCCCATTGAGCCCAGTAGGATGGAATAAAGCAGGTTGAGCACCCACACTAAACAAACATGCACCTCCTCACTCAAGGCACACAAAACTCCACAGCCAAACACAAGTTCAGCACAAAAGCCATTTCTCGCTGCCATGGAAACCAAATGCTCTGGCACCACATATGTCTGAAAGTGGATATGACACCTAGGGAACTCACGGCGGTGGTGAATGGCAACTGCCCGAAGCAGCAGCACAGCTCTTACAGTGCCAAAACTACTCCATCTGCCTCATGAACTTCACATACCACCAGCTGTGCTAGCAGCTATCTAGGAAGCCCGTTTGGTCACATACGGTCCAATGCCCATTGAGCCCAGTGGGATGGAATCAAGCAGGTTGAGCACCCACACTAAACTAACATGGATCTCCTCACTCAAGGCGCTCAAAACTCCACAGCCAAACACAAGTTCAGCGCCCAAGCCATTTCCCGCTGCCATGAAAACCAACTGCTCTGGCAGCACATATGTCTGAAAGTGGATATGACACCTAGGGAACTCAGGGCGGTGGTGAATGGCAACTGCCCGAAGCAGCAGCACAGCTCTTCCAGTGCCAAAACATCTCCACCTGCCTCATGAACTTCACATACCATCAGCTGTGCTAGCAGCTATCTAGGAAGCCCTGTTTGGTCACTTCCGGTCCAATGCCCATTGAGCCCAGTAGAATGGAATCAAGCAGGTTGAGCACCCACACTAAACTAACATGGAGCTCCTCACTCAAGGCGCTCAAAACTCCACTGCCAAACACAAGTTCAGCGCCCAAGCCATTTCCCGCTGCCATAGAAACCAAGTGCTCTGGCACCACATATGTCTGAAAGTGGATATGACTCCTAGGGAACTGAGGGCGGTGGTGAATGGCAACTGCCCGAAGCAGCAGCACAGCTCTTCCAGTACCAAAACAACTCCACCTGCCTCATGAACTTCACATACCATCAGCTGTGCTAGCAGCTATCTAGGAAGCCCTGTTTGGTCACTTCCAGTCCAATGCACATTGAGCCCAGTGGGATGGAATCAAGCAGGTTGAGCACTCACACCAAACTAAAATGCAGCTCCTCACTCAAGGCACTCAAAACTCCACTGCCAAACACAAGTTCAGTGCAAAAGCCATTTCCCGCTGCCATGGAAACCAAGTGCTCTGGCACCACATATGTCTGAAAGTGGATATGACACCTAGGGAACTCAGGGCGGTGGTGAATGGCAACTGCCCGAAGCAGCAGCACAGCTCTTCCAGTGCCAAAACAACTCCACCTGCCTCATGAACTTCACATACCATCAGCTGTGCTAGCAGCTATCTAGGAAGCCCTGTTTGGTCACTTCCAGTCCAATGCACATTGAGCCCAGTGGGATGGAATCAAGCAGGTTGAGCACCCACACCAAACTAAAATGCAGCTCCTCACTCAAGGCACTCAAAACTCCACTGCCAAACACAAGTTCAGCGCAAAAGCCATTTCCCGCTGCCATGGAAACCAACTGCTCTGGCAGCACATATGTCTGAAAGTGGATATGACACCTAGGGAACTCAGGGCGATGGTGAATGGCAACTGCCCCAAGCAGCAGCACAGCTCTTCCAGTGCCAAAACAACTCCATCTCAGTCATGAACTTCACATACCATCAGCTGTGCTAGCAGCTATCTAGGAAACCCTGTTTGGTCACTTCCGGTCCAATGCCCATTGAGCCCAGTAGGATGGAATCAAGCAGGTTGAGCACCCACACTAAACAAACATGCACCTCCTCACTCAAGGCACACAAAACTCCACAGCCAAACACAAGTTCAGCACAAAAGCCATTTCTCGCTGCCATGGAAACCAAGTGCTCTGGCACCACATATGTTTGAAAGTGGATATGACACATAGGGAACTCACGGCGGTGGTGAATGGCAACTGCCCGAAGCAGCAGCACAGCTCTTCCAGTGCCAAAACTACTCCATCTGCCTCATGAACTTCACATACCACCAGCTGTGCTAGCAGCTATCTGGAAAACACTGTTTGGTCACTTCCGGTCCAATGCCCATTGAGCCCAGTGGGATGGAATCAAGCAGGTTGAGCACCCACACCAAACTAACATGCAGCTTCTCACTCAAGGCACTAAAAACTCCAGTGCCAAACACAAGTTCAGCTCAAAAGCCATTTCCCGCTGCCATGGAAACCAAGTGCTCTGGCACCACATATGTCTGAAAGTGGATATGACACCTAGGGAACTTATGGCCCTGGTGAATGGCAACTGCCCGAAGCAGCAGCACAGCTCTTCCAGTGCCAAAACAACTCCACCTGCCTCATTAACTTCACATACCATCAACTGTGCTAGTAGCTATCCAGGAAGCCCTGTTTGGTCACTTCCGGTCCAATGCCCATTGAGCCCAGTGGGATGGAATCAAGCAGGTTGAGCACCCACACTAAACTAACATGGATCTCCTCACTCAAGACACTCAAAACTCCAGTGCCAAACACAAGTTCAGCGCCCAAGCCATTTCCCGCTGCCATGAAAACCAACTGCTCTGGCAGCACATATGTCTGAAAGTGGATATGACACCTAGGGAACTCAGGGCGGTGGTGAATGGCAACTGCCCGAAGCAGCAGCACAGCTCTTCCAGTGCCAAAACATCTCCACCTGCCTCATGAACTTCACATACCATCAGCTGTGCTAGCAGCTATCTAGGAAGCCCTGTTTGGTCACTTCCGGTCCAATGCCCATTGAGCCCAGTAGAATGGAATCAAGCAGGTTGAGCACCCACACTAAACTAACATGGAGCTCCTCACTCAAGGCGCTCAAAACTCCACTGCCAAACACAAGTTCAGCGCCCAAGCCATTTCCCGCTGCCATAGAAACCAAGTGCTCTGGCACCACATATGTCTGAAAGTGGATATGACACCTAGGGAACTGAGGGCGGTGGTGAATGGCAACTGCCCGAAGCAGCAGCACAGCTCTTCCAGTACCAAAACAACTCCACCTGCCTCATGAACTTCACATACCATCAGCTGTGCTAGCAGCTATCTAGGAAGCCCTGTTTGGTCACTTCCAGTCCAATGCACATTGAGCCCAGTGGGATGGAATCAAGCAGGTTGAGCACTCACACCAAACTAAAATGCAGCTCCTCACTCAAGGCACTCAAAACTCCACTGCCAAACACAAGTTCAGTGCAAAAGCCATTTCCCGCTGCCATGGAAACCAAGTGCTCTGGCACCACATATGTCTGAAAGTGGATATGACACCTAGGGAACTCAGGGCGGTGGTGAATGGCAACTGCCCGAAGCAGCAGCACAGCTCTTCCAGTGCCAAAACAACTCCACCTGCCTCATGAACTTCACATACCATCAGCTGTGCTAGCAGCTATCTAGGAAGCCCTGTTTGGTCACTTCCAGTCCAATGCACATTGAGCCCAGTGGGATGGAATCAAGCAGGTTGAGCACCCACACCAAACTAAAATGCAGCTCCTCACTCAAGGCACTCAAAACTCCACTGCCAAACACAAGTTCAGCGCAAAAGCCATTTCCCGCTGCCATGGAAACCAACTGCTCTGGCAGCACATATGTCTGAAAGTGGATATGACACCTAGGGAACTCAGGGCGATGGTGAATGGCAACTGCCCCAAGCAGCAGCACAGCTCTTCCAGTGCCAAAACAACTCCATCTCAGTCATGAACTTCACATACCATCAGCTGTGCTAGCAGCTATCTAGGAAACCCTGTTTGGTCACTTCCGGTCCAATGCCCATTGAGCCCAGTAGGATGGAATCAAGCAGGTTGAGCACCCACACTAAACAAACATGCACCTCCTCACTCAAGGCACACAAAACTCCACAGCCAAACACAAGTTCAGCACAAAAGCCATTTCTCGCTGCCATGGAAACCAAGTGCTCTGGCACCACATATGTTTGAAAGTGGATATGACACATAGGGAACTCACGGCGGTGGTGAATGGCAACTGCCCGAAGCAGCAGCACAGCTCTTCCAGTGCCAAAACATCTCCACCTGCCTCATGAACTTCACATACCATCAGCTGTGCTAGCAGCTATCTAGGAAGCCCTGTTTGGTCACTTCCGGTCCAATGCCCATTGAGCCCAGTAGAATGGAATCAAGCAGGTTGAGCACCCACACTAAACTAACATGGAGCTCCTCACTCAAGGCGCTCAAAACTCCACTGCCAAACACAAGTTCAGCGCCCAAGCCATTTCCCGCTGCCATAGAAACCAAGTGCTCTGGCACCACATATGTCTGAAAGTGGATATGACATCTAGGGAACTCAGGGCGGTGGTGAATGGCAACTGCCCGAAGCAGCAGCACAGCTCTTCCAGTGCCAAAACAACTCCACCTGCCTCATGAACTTCACATACCATCAGCTGTGCTAGCAGCTATCTAGGAAGCCCTGTTTGGTCACTTCCAGTCCAATGCACATTGAGCCCAGGGGATGGAATCAAGCAGGTTGAGCACTCACACCAAACTAAAATGCAGCTTCTCACTCAAGGCACTCAAAACTCCACTGCCAAACACAAGTTCAGCGCAAAAGCCATTTCCCGCTGCCATGGAAACCAAATGCTCTGGCACCACATATGTCTGAAAGTGGATATGACACCTAGGGAACTCAGGGCGGTGGTGAATGGCAGCTGCCCGAAGCAGCAGCACAGCTCTTCCAGTGCCAAAACAACTCCACCTGCCTCATGAACTTCACATACCATCAGCTGTGCTAGCAGCTATCTAGGAAGCCCTGTTTGGTCACTTCCAGTCCAATGCACATTGAGCCCAGTGGGATGGAATCAAGCAGGTTGAGCACCCACACCAAACTAAAATGCAGCTCCTCACTCAAGGCACTCAAAACTCCACTGCCAAACACAAGTTCAGCGCAAAAGCCATTTCCCGCTGCCATGGAAACCAAGTGCTCTGGCATCACATATGTCTGAAAGTGGATATGACACCTAGGGAACTCAGGGCGATGGTGAATGGCAACTGCCCGAAGCAGCAGCACAGCTCTTCCAGTGCCAAAACAACTCCACCTCAGTCATGAACTTCACATACCATCAGCTGTGCTAGCAGCTATCTGGGAAACCCTGTTTGGTCACTTCCGGTTAAATGCTTATTGAGTCCAGTGGGATGGATTCTAGCAGGTTGAGAACACACACTAAACTAACATGCAGCTCCTCACTCAAGGCACTCAAACTCCACTGCCAAACACAAGTTCAGCGCCAAAGCCATTTCCCGCTGCCATGGAAACCAAGTGCTCTGGCACCACATATGTCTGAAAGTGGATATGACACCTAGGGAACTCAGGGCGGTGGTGAATGGCAACTGCCCGAAGCAGCAGCACAGCTCTTCCAGTGCCAAAACAACTCCACCTGCCTCATGAACTTCACATACCATCAGCTGTGCTAGCAGCTATCTAGAAAGCCCCGTTTGGTCACATCCGGTCCAATGCCCATTGAGCCCAGTGGGATGGAATCAAGCAGGTTGAGCACCCACATTAAACTAAAATGTAGCTTCTCACTCAAGGCACTCAAAACTCCAGTGCCAAACACAAGTTCAGCTCAAAAGCCATTTCCCGCTGCCATGGAAACCAAGTGCTCTGGCAGCACATATGTCTGAAAGTGGATATGACACCTATGGAACTCATGGCCCTAGTGAATGGCAACTGCCCGAAGCAGCAGCACAGCTCTTCCAGTGCCAAAACAACTCCACCTCAGTCATGAACTTCACATACCATCAACTGTGCTAGCAGCTATCCAGGAAGCCCTGTTTGGTCACTTCCGGTCCAATGCCCATTGAGCCCAGTGGGATGGAATCAAGCAGGTTGAGCACCCACACTAAACTAACACGGATATCCTCACTCAAGGCACTCAAAACTCCAGTGCCAAACACAAGTTCAGAGCCAAAGCCATTTCCTGCTGCCATGAAAACCAAGTGCTGTGGCAGCACATATGTGTGAAAGTGGATATGACACTTAGGCTACTCAGGGCGGTGGTGAATGGCAAATGCCCGAAGCAGCAGCACAGCTCTTCCAGTGCCAAAACTACTCCATCTGCCTCATGAACTTCACATACCACCAGCTGTGCTAGCAGCTATCTAGGAAGCCCGTGTGGTCACATACGGTCCAATGCCCATTGAGCCCAGTGGGATGGAATCAAGCAGGTTGAGCACCCACACCAAACTAACATGCAGCTTCTCACTCAAGGCACTCAAAACTCCACTGCCAAACACAAGTTCAGTGCAAAAGCCATTTCCCGCTGCCATGGAAACCAAGTGCTCTGGCACCACATATGTCTGAAAGTGGATATGACACCTAGGGAACTCAGGGCGGTGGTGAATGGCAACTGCCCCAAGCAGCAGCACAGCTCTTCCAGTGCCAAAACAACTCCACCTGCCTCATGAACTTCACATACCATCAGCTGTGCTAGCAGCTATCTAGGAAGCCCTGTTTGGTCACTTCCAGTCCAATGCACATTGAGCCCAGTGGGATGGAATCAAGCAGGTTGAGCACCCACACCAAACTAAAATGCAGCTCCTCACTCAAGGCACTCAAAACTCCACTGCCAAACACAAGTTCAGCGCCCAAGCCATTTCCCGCTGCCATGGAAACCAAGTGCTCTGGCATCACATATGTCTGAAAGTGCATATGACACCTAGGGAACTCAGGGCGATGGTGAATGGCAACTGCCCGAAGCAGCAGCACAGCTCTTCCAGTGCCAAAACAACTCCACCTAGTCATGAACTTCACATACCATCAGCTGTGCTAGCAGCTATCTGGGAAACCCTGTTTGGTCACTTCCGGTCCAATGCCCATTGAGCCCAGTAGGATGGAATCAAGCAGGTTGAGCACCCACACTAAACAAACATGCACCTCCTCACTCAAGGCACACAAAACTCCACAGCCAAACACAAGTTCAGCACAAAAGCCATTTCTCGCTGCCATGGAAACCAAATGCTCTGGCACCACATATGTCTGAAAGTGGATATGACACCTAGGGAACTCACGGCGGTGGTGAATGGCAACTGCCCGAAGCAGCAGCACAGCTCTTCCAGTGCCAAAACTACTCCATCTGCCTCATGAACTTCACATACCACCAGCTGTGCTAGCAGCTATCTAGGAAGCCCGTTTGGTCACATACGGTCCAATGCCCATTGAGCCCAGTGGGATGGAATCAAGCAGGTTGAGCACCCACACCAAACTAAAATGCAGCTCCTCACTCAAGGCACTCAAAACTCCACTGCCAAACACAAGTTCAGCGCAAAAGCCATTTCCCGCTGCCATGGAAACCAAGTGCTCTGGCATCACATATGTCTGAAAGTGGATATGACACCTAGGGAACTCAGGGCGATGGTGAATGGCAACTGCCCGAAGCAGCAGCACAGCTCTTCCAGTGCCAAAACAACTCCACCTCAGTCATGAACTTCACATACCATCAGCTGTGCTAGCAGCTATCTGGGAAACCCTGTTTGGTCACTTCCGGTTAAATGCTTATTGAGTCCAGTGGGATGGATTCAAGCAGGTTGAGCACCCACACTAAACTAACATGCAGCTCCTCACTCAAGGCACTCAAACTCCACTGACAAACACAAGTTCAGCGCCAAAGCCATTTCCCGCTGCCATGGAAACCAAGTGCTCTGGCACCACATATGTCTGAAAGTGGATATGACACCTAGGGAACTCAGGGCGATGGTGAATGGCAACTGCCCGAAGCAGCAGCACAGCTCTCCCAGTGCCAAAACAACTCCACCTGCCTCATGAACTTCACATACCATCAGCTGTGCTAGCAGCTATCTAGAAAGCCCCGTTTGGTCACATCCGGTCCAATGCCCATTGAGCCCAGTGGGATGGAATCAAGCAGGTTGAGCACCCACATTAAACTAAAATGTAGCTTCTCACTCAAGGCACTCAAAACTCCAGTGCCAAACACAAGTTCAGCTCAAAAGCCATTTCCCGCTGCCATGGAAACCAAGTGCTCTGGCAGCACATATGTCTGAAAGTGGATATGACACCTAGGGAACTCAGGGCGGTGGTGAATGGCAACTGCCCCAAGCAGCAGCACAGCTCTTCCAGTGCCAAAACAACTCCACCTGCCTCATGAACTTCACATACCATCAACTGTGCTAGCAGCTATCCAGGAAGCCCTGTTTGGTCACTTCCCTTCCAGTGCCCATTGAGCCCAGTGGGATGGAATCAAGCAGGTTGAGCACCCATACTAAACTAACACGGATATCCTCACTCAAGGCACTCAAAACTCCAGTGCCAAACACAAGTTCAGAGCCAAAGCCATTTCCCGCTGCCATGAAAACCAAGTGCTCTGGCAGCACATATGTCTGAAAGTGGATATGACACCTAGGGAACTCAGGGCGGTGGTGAATGGCAACTGCCCCAAGCAGCAGCACAGCTCTTCCAGTGCCAAAACAACTCCACCTGCCTCATGAACTTCACATACCATCAGCTGTGCTAGCAGCTATCTAGGAAGCCCTGTTTGGTCACTTCCAGTCCAATGCACATTGAGCCCAGTGGGATGGAATCAAGCAGGTTGAGCACCCACACCAAACTAAGATGGAGCTCCTCACTCAAGGCACTCAAAACTCCACAGCAAAACACAAGTTCATGGCCTAAGCCATTTCCCGCTGCCATGGAAACCAAGTGCTCTGGCACCACATATGTCTGAAAGTGAATATGACACCTAGGGAACTCAGGGCGATGGTGAATGGCAACTGCCCGAAGCAGCAGCACAGCTCTTCCAGTGCCAAAACAACTCTACCTGCCTCATGAACTTCACATACCACCAGCTGTGCTAGCAGCTATCTAGGAAGCCCCGTTTGGTCACTTCCCTTCCAATGCCCATTGAGCCCAGTGGGATGGAATCAAGCAGGTTGAGCACCCACACTAAACTAACATGGAGCTTCTCACTCAAGGCACTCAAAACTCCACTGCCAAACACAAGTTCAGTGCAAAAGCCATTTCCCGCTGCCATGGAAACCAAGTGCCCTGGTACCACATATGTCTGAAAGTGGATATGACACCTAGGGAACTCATGGCCCTGGTGAATGGCAACTGCCCGAAGCAGCAGCACAGCTCTTCCAGTGCCAAAACAACTCCACCTGCCTCATGAACTTCACATAACATCAACTGTGCTAGCAGCTATCCAGGAAGCCCTGTTTGGTCACTTCCGGTCCAAAGCCCATTGAGCCCAGTGGGATGGAATCAAGCAGGTTGAGCACCCACACTAAACTAACATGGATCTCCTCACTCAAGGCACTCAAAACTGCACAGCCAAACACAAGTTCAGCGCAAAAGCCATTTCCCGCTGCCATGAGAACCAACTGCTGTGGCAGCACATATGTGTGAAAGTGGATATGACACTTAGGGTACTCAGGGCGGTGGTGAATGGCAAATGCCCCAAGCAGAAGCACAGCTCTTCCAGTGCCAAAACAACTCCACCTGCCTCATGAACTTCACATACCATCAGCTGTGCTAGCAGCTATCTAGGAAGCCCTGTTTGGTCACTTCCGGTCCAATGCGCATTGAGTCCAGTGGGATGGATTCAAGCAGGCTGAGCACCCACACTAAACAAACATGGAGCTCCTCACTCAAGGCGCTCAAAACTCCACTGCCAAACACAAGTTCAGCGCCAAAGCCATTTCCCGCTGCAATAGAAACCAAGTGCTCTGGCAGCACATATGTCTGAAAGTGGATATGACACCTAGGGAACTCAGGGCGGTGTTGAATGGTAACTGCCCGAAGCAGCAGCACAGCTCTTCCAGTGCCAAAACAACTTTACCTGCCTCATGAACTTCACATACCACCAGCTGTGCTAGCAGCTATCCAGGAAGCCCTGTTTGGTCACTTCTGGTCCAATGCCCATTGAGCCCATTGGAATAGAATCAAGCAGGTTGAGCACCCACACTAAACTAACATGGATCTCCTCACTCAAGGCACTAAAAACTCCAGTGCCAAACACAAGTTCAGCGCCCAAGCCATTTCCCGCTGCCATGAAAACCAAGTGCTCTGGCACCACATATGTCTGAAAGTGGATATGACACCTAGGGAACTCAGGGCGGTGGTGAATGGCAACTGCCCGAAGCAGCAGCACAGCTCTTCCAGTGCCAAAACAACTCCACCTGCCTCATGAACTTCACATACCATCAGCTGTGCTAGCAGCTATCTAGGAAGCCCTGTTTGGTCACTTCCGGTCCAATGCCCATTGAGCCCAGTGGGATGGAATCAAGCAGGTTGAGCACCCACATGAAACAAACATGCACCTCCTCACTCAAGGCACTCAAAACTCCACAGCCAAACACAAGTTCAGCGCAAAAGCCATTTCTCGCTGCCATGGAAACCAAGTGCTCTGGCACCACATATGTCTGAAAGTGGATATGACACCTAGGGAACTCAGGGCGGTGGTGAATGGCAACTGCCCCAAGCAGCAGCACAGCTCTTCCAGTGCCAAAACAACTCTACCTGCCTCATTAACTTCACATACCACCAGCTGTGCTAGCAGCTATCTAGAAAGCCCCGTTTGGTCACATCCGGTCCAATGCCCATTGAGCCCAGTGGGATGGAATCAAGCAGGCTGAGCACCCACACTAAACTAACATGGAGGTCCTCACTCAAGGCACTCAAAACTCCAGTGCCAAACACAAGTTCAGCTCAAAAGCCATTTCCCGCTGCCATGGAAACCAAGTGCTCTGGCACCACATATGTCTGAAAGTGGATATGACACCTAGGGAACTCAGGACGGTATCGAATGGCAACTGCCCCAAGCAGCAGCACAGCTCTTCCAGTGCCAAACAACTCCACCTCAGTCATGAACTTCACATACCATCAGCTGTGCTACCAGCTATCTAGGAAACCCTGTTTGGTCACTTCCGGTCCAATGCCCATTGAGCCCAGTGGGATGGAATCAAGCAGGTTGAGCACCCACACTAAACTAACATGGAGCTCCTCAATCCAGGCACTCAAAACTCCACTGACAAACACAAGTTCAGCGCAAAAGCCATTTCATGCTGCCATGGAAACCAAGTGCTCTGGCACCACATATGTCTGAAAGTGGATATAACACCTAGGGAACTCAGGGGGGTGTTGAATGGCAACTGCCCGAAGCAGCAGCACAGCTCTTCCAGTGCCAAAACAACTCCACCTGAATCATGAACTTCACATACCATCAACTGTGCTAGCAGCTATTCAGGAAGCCCTGTTTGGTCACTTCCAGTCCAATGCCCATTGAGCCCAGTGGGATGGAATCAAGCAGGTTGAGCACCCACACTAAACTAACATGAATCTCCTCACTCAAGGTACTCAAAACTCCAGTGCCAAACACAAGTTCAGCGCAAAAGCCATTTCCCGCTGCCATGAAAACCAAGTGCTCTGGCACCACATATGTCTGAAAGTGGATATGACACCTAGGGAACTCACGGCGGTGGTGAATGGCAACTGCCCGAAGCAGCAGCACAGCTCTTCCAGTGCCAAAACAACTCCACCTGCCTCATGAACTTCACATACCATCAGCTGTGCTAGCAGCTATCTAGGAAGCCCTGTTTGGTCACTTCCGGTCCAATGCCCATTGAGCCCAGTGGGATGATATCAAGCAGGTTGAGCACTCACTCTAAACTTACATGGAGCTCCTCACTCAAGGCGCTCAAAACTCAACAGCCAAACACAAGTTCAACGCAAAAGCCATTTCCCGCTGCCATGGAAACCAAGTGCTCTGGCAGCACATATGTCTGAAAGTGGATATGACACCTAGGGAACTAAGGGCCGTGGTCAATGGCAACTGCTCGAAGCAGCAGCACAGCTCTTCCAGTGCCAAAACAACTCCACCTGCCTCATGAACATCACGTACCATCAGCTGTGCTAGCAGCTATCTAGGAAACCCTGTTTGGTCTCTTCCCTTCCAATGCCCATTGAGCCCAGTGGGATGGAATCAAGCAGGTTGAGCACCCACACTAAACTAACATGCAGCTCCTCACTCAAGGCACTCAAACTCCACTGCCAATCACAAGTTCAGCGCAAAAGCCATTTCCCGCTGCCATGGAAACCAAGTGCTCTGGCACCACATATGTCTGAAAGTGGATATGACACCTAGGGAACTCAGGGGGGTGTTGAATGGCAACTGCCCGAAGCAGCAGCACAGCTCTTCCAGTGCCAAAACAACTCCACCTGCCACAGGAACTTCACATACCATCAGCTGTGCTAGCAGCTATCTAGGAAGCCCTGTTTGGTCACTTCCGGTCCAATGCCCATTGAACCCAGTGGGATGGAAACAAGCAGGTTGAGCACCCACACCAAACTAAAATGCAGCTCCTCACTCAAGGCACTCAAAACTCCACTGCCAAACACAAGTTCAGCGCAAAAGCCATTTCCCGCTGCCATAGAAACCAAATGCTCTGGCAGCACATATGTCTGAAAGTGGATATGACACCTAGGGAACTCAAGGACCTGGTGAATGGCAACTGCCCGAAGCAGCAGGACAGCTCTTCCAGTGCCAAAACAACTCCACCTGCCTCATGAACTTCACATACCATCAGCTGTGCTAGCAGCTATCTAGGAAACCCTGTTTGGTCACTTCCGGTTAAATGCTTATTGAGTCCAGTGGGATGGAATCAAGCAGGTTGAGCACCCACACTAAACTAACATGGAGCTCCTCAATCCAGGCACTCAAAACTCCACTGACAAACACAAGTTCAGCGCAAAAGCCATTTCATGCTGCCATGGAAACCAAGTGCTCTGGCACCACATATGTCTGAAAGTGGATATGGCACCAAGGGAACTCATGGCCCTGGTGAATGGCAACTGCCCGAAGCAGCAGCACAGCTCTTCCAGTGCCAAAACAACTCCACCTGCCTCATGAACTTCACATACCATCAGCTGTGCTAGCAGTGTTCTAGGAAGCCCTGTTTGGTCACTTACGGTCCAATGCCCATTGAGCCCAGTGGGATGGAATCAAGCAGGTTGAGCACCCACACTAAACTAAAATGCAGCTCCTCACTCAAGGCACGCAAAACTCCACTGCCAAACACAAGTTCAGCGCAAAAGCCATTTCTCGCTGCCATGGAAACCAAATGCTCTGGCACCACATATGTCTGAAAGTGGATATGACACCTAGGGAACTCAGTGCGGTGGTGAATGGCAACTGCCCGAAGCAGCAGCACAGCTCTTCCAGTGCCAAAACAACTCCACCTGAATCATGAACTTCACATAATATCAACTGTGCTAGCAGCTGTCTAGGAAACCCTGTTTGGTCACTTCCGGTCCAATGCCCATTGAGCCCATTGGGATGGAATCAAGCAGGTTGAGCACCCACATTAAACTTAAATGGAGCTCCTCACTCAAGGCGCTCAAAACTCCACAGCAAAACACAAGTTCATTGCCTAAGCCATTTCCCGCTGCCATGGAAACCAAGTGCTCTGGCACCACATATGTCTGAAAGAGAATATGACACCTGGGGAACTCAGGGGGGTGGTGAATGGCAACTGCCCCAAGCAGCAGCACTGCTCTTCCAGTGCCAAAACAACTCTACATGCCTCATGAACTTCACATACCACCAGCTGTGCTAGCAGCTATCTAGGAAACCCTGTTTGGTCACTTCCGGTCCAATGCCCATTGAGCCCAGTGGGATGGAATCAAGCAGGTTGAGCATCCACACTAAACTTACATGGAGCTCCTCACTCAAGGCACTCAAAGCTCCACTGCCAAACACAAGTTCAGCGCAAAAGCCATTTCCCGCTGCCATGGAAACCAAGTGCTCTGGGAGCACATATGTCTGAAAGTGGATATGACACCTAGGGAACTCAGGGCGGTGGTGAATGGCAACTGCCCCAAGCAGCAGCACAGCTCTTCCAGTGCCAAAACAACTCCACCTGCCTCATGAACTTCACATACCATCAACTGTGGTAGCAGCGTTCTAAGAAATCCTGTTTGGTCACTTCCTGTCCAATGCCCATTGAGCCCAGTGGGATGGAATCAAGCAGGTTGAGCACCCACATTAAACTTACATGGAGCTCCTCACTCAAGGCGCTCAAAACTCCACAGCCAAACACAAGTTCAGCGCAAAAGCCATTTCCCGCTGCCATGGAAACCAAGTCCTCTGGCAGCACATATGTCTGAAAGTGGATATAACACCTAGGGAACTCAGGGCGGTGGTGAATGGCAACTGCCCGAAGCAGCAGCACAGCTCTTCCAGTGCCAAAACAACTCCACCTGCCTCATGAACTTCACATACCATCAGCTGTGCTAGCAGCTATCTAGGAAACCCTGTTTGGTCACTTCCGGTCCAATGCCCATTGAGCCCAGTGGATGGAATCAAGCAGGTTGAGCACCCACACTAAACTAACATGGAGCTCCTCACTCAAGGCACTCCAAACTCCACAGCCAAACACAAGTTCAGCGCAAAAGCCATTTCATGCTGCCATGGAAACCAAGTGCTCTGGCACCACATATGTCTGAAAGTGGATATGGCACCAAGGGAACTCATGGCCCTGGAGAATGGCAACTGCCCGAAGCAGCAGCACAGCTCTTCCAGTGCCAAAACAACTCCACCTGCCTCATGAACTTCACATACCATCAGCTGTGCTAGCAGCTATCTAGGAAGCCCTGTTGGTCAGATCCGGTCCAATGCCCATTGAGCCCAGTGGGATGGAATCAAGCAGGTTGAGCACCCACATGAAAAAAACATGCACCTCCTCACTCAAGGCACACAAAACTCCACAGCCAAACACAAGTTCAGCGCAAAAGCCATTTCTCGCTGCCATGGAAACCAAATGCTCTGGCACCACATATGTCTGAAAGTGGATATGACACCTAGGGAACTCAGGGCGGTGGTGAATGGCAACTGCCCCAAGCAGCAGCACAGCTCTTCCAGTGCCAAACAACTCCACTCGCCTCATGAACTTCACATACCATCAGCTGTGCTAGCAGCTATCTAGGAAACCCTGTTTGGTCACTTCCGGTCCAATGCCCATTGAGCCCAGTGGGATGGAATCAAGCAGGTTGAGCACCCACACTAAACTTACATGGAGCTCCTCACTCAAGGCACTCAAAACTCCACTGCCAAACACAAGTTCAGTGAACAAGCCATTTCCCGCTGCCATGGAAACCAAGTGCTCTGGCACCACATATGTCTGAAAGTGGATATAACACCTAGGGAACTCAGGGGGGTGTTGAATGGCAACTGCCCGAAGCAGCAGCACAGCTCTTCCAGTGCTAAAACAACTCCACCTCAGTCATGAACTTCACATACCATCAACTGTGCTAGCAGCTATTCAGGAAGCCATGTTTGGTCACTTCCGGTTAAATGCTTATTGAGTCCAGTGGGATGGATTCTAGCAGGTTGAGCACCCACACTAAACTAACATGGATCTCCTCACTCAAGGCACTCAAAACTCCACTGCCAAACACAAGTTCAGCGCAAAAGCCATTTCCAGCTGCCATGAAAACCAAGTGCTCTGGCACCACATATGTCTGAAAGTGGATATGACACCTAGGGAACTCAGGGCGGTGGTGAATGGCAACTGCCCCAAGCAGCAGCACAGCTCTTCCAGTGCCAAAACAACTCCACCTGCCTCATGAACTTCACATACCATCAGCTGTGCTAGCAGCTATCTAGGAAACCCTGTTTGGTCACTTCCGGTCCAATGCCCATTGAGCCCATTGGGATGGAATCAAGCAGGTTGAGCACCCACACTAAACTTACATGGAGCTCCTCACTCAAGGCACTCAAAACTCCACAGCCAAACACAAGTTCAGTGAACAAGCGATTTCCCGCTGCCATGGAAACCAAGTGCTCTGGCACCACATATGTCTGAAAGTGGATATGACACCTAGGGAACTCAGGGTGGTGTTGAATGTCAACTGCCCGAAGCAGCAGCACAGCTCTTCCAGTGCCAAAACAACTCCACCTGCCACAGGAACTTCACATACCATCAGCTGTGCTAGCAGCTATCTAGGAAGCCCTGTTTGGTCACTTCCGGTCCAATGCCCATTGAACCCAGTGGGATGGAATCAAGCAGGTTGAGCACCCACACTAAACTAACATGGATCTCCTCACTCAAGGCACTCAAAACTCCACTGCCAAACACAAGTTCAGCGCAAAAGCCATTTCCCGCTGCCATAGAAACCAAATGCTCTGGCAGCACATATGTCTGAAAGTGGATATGACACCAAGGGAACTCAGGGCGGTGGTGAATGGCAACTGCCCGAAGCAGCAGCACAGCTCTTCCAGTGCCAAAACAACTCCACCTGCCTCATGAACTTCACATACCATCAACTGTGGTAGCAGCGTTCTAAGAAATCCTGTTTGGTCACTTCCTGTCCAATGCCCATTGAGCCCAGTGGGATGGAATCAAGCAGGTTGAGCACCCACATTAAACTTACATGGAGCTCCTCACTCAAGGCGCTCAAAACTCCACAGCCAAACACAAGTTCAGCGCAAAAGCCATTTCCCGCTGCCATGGAAACCAAGTGCTCTGGCAGCACATATGTCTGAAAGAGGATATGGCACCACGGGAACTCATGGCCCTGTTGAATGGCAACTGCCCGAAGCAGCAGCACAGCTCTTCCAGTGCCAAAACAACTCCACCTGCCTCATGAACTTCACATACCATCAGCTGTGCTAGCAGCTATCTAGGAAACCCTGTTTGGTCACTTCCGGTTAAATGCTTATTGAGTCCAGTGGGATGGAATCAAGCAGGTTGAGCACCCACACTAAACTAACATGGAGCTCCTCACTCAAGGCACTCAAAACTCCACAGCCAAACACAAGTTCAGCGCAAAAGCCATTTCCCGCTGCCATGGAAACCAAGTGCTCTGGCACCACATATGTCTGAAAGTGGATATAACACCTAGGGAACTCAGGGGGGTGTTGAATGGCAACTGCCCGAAGCAGCAGCACAGCTCTTCCAGTGCCAAAACAACTCCACCTGCCTCATGAACTTCACATACCATCAACTGTGCTAGCAGCTATTCAGGAAGCCCTGTTTGGTCACTCCCGGTCCAATTCCCATTGTGCCCAGTGGGATGGAATCAAGCAGGTTGAGCACCCACACTAAACTAACATGGATCTCCTCACTCAAGGTACTCAAAACTCCACTGCCAAACACAAGTTCAGCGCCCAAGCCATTTCCAGCTGCCATGAAAACCAAGTGCTCTGGCACCACATATGTCTGAAAGTGGATATGACACCTAGGGAACTCAGGGCGGTGGTGAATGGCAACTACCCGAAGCAGCAGCACAGCTCTTCCAGTGCCAAACAACTCCACTCGCCTCATGAACTTCACATACCATCAGCTGTGCTAGCAGCTATCTAGGAAACCCTGTTTGGTCACTTCCGGTCCAATGCCCATTGAGCCCATTGGGATGGAATCAAGCAGGTTGAGCACCCACACTAAACTTACATGGAGCTCCTCACTCAAGGCACTCAAAACTCCACAGCCAAACACAAGTTCAGTGAACAAGCGATTTCCCGCTGCCATGGAAACCAAGTGCTCTGGCAGCACATATGTCTGAAAGTGGATATAACACCTAGGGAACTCAGGGGGGTGTTGAATGGCAACTGCCCGAAGCAGCAGCACAGCTCTTCCAGTACCAAAACAACTCCACCTGAATCATGAACTTCACATACCATCAACTGTGCTAGCAGCTATTCAGGAAGCCCTGTTTGGTCACTTCCGGTCCAATGCCCATTGAGCCCAGAGTGTGATGGAATCAAGCAGGTTGAGCACCCACACTAAACTAACATGGATCTCCTCACTCAAGGTACTCAAAACTCCACTGCCAAACACAACTTCAGCGCAAAAGCCATTTCCTGCTGCCATGGAAACCAAGTGGTCTGGCACCACATATGTCTGAAAGTGGATATGACACCTAGGGAACTCAGGGCGGTGGTGAATGGCAACTGCCCCAAGCAGCAGCACAGCTCTTCCAGTGCCAAAACAACTCCACCTGCCTCATGAACTTCACATACCATCAGCTGTGCTAGCAGCTATCTAGGAAGCCCTGTTTGGTCAGATCCGGTCCAATGCACATTGAGCCCATTGGGATGGAATCAAGCAGGTTGAGCACCCACACTAAACTAAAATGCAGCTCCTCACTCAAGGCACTCAAAACTCCACAGCCAAACACAAGTTCAGCGCAAAAGCCATTTCCCGCTGCCATGGAAACCAAGTGCTCTGGCACCACATATGTCTGAAAGTGGATATAACACCTACGGAACTCAGGGGGGTGTTGAATGGCAACTGCCCGAAGCAGCAGCACAGTTCTTCCAGTGCCAAAACAACTCCACCTGAATCATGAACTTCACATACCATCAACTGTGCTAACAGCTATCTAGGAAGCCCTGTTTGGTCACATCCGGTCCAATGCCCATTGAGCCCAGTGGGATGGAATCAAGCAGGTTGAGCACCCACACTAAACTAACATGGAGCTCCTCAATCCAGGCACTCAAAACTCCACTGCCAAACACAAGTTCAGCGCAAAAGCCATTTCCCGCTGCCATGAAAACCAAGTGCTCTGGCACCACATATGTCTGAAAGTGGATATGACACCTAGGGAACTCAGGGCGGTGGTGAATGGCAACTGCCCGAAGCAGTGGCACAGCTCTTCCAGTGCCAAACAACTCCACCTCAGTCATGAACTTCACATACCATCAGCTGTGCCAGCAGCTATCTAGGAAACCCTCTTTGGTCACTTCCGGTCCAATGCCCATTGAGCCCAGTGGGATGGAATCAAGCAGGTTGAGCACCCACACTAAACTAACATGCACGTCCTCACTCAAGGCACTCAAAACTCCACTGCCAAACACAAGTTCAGCTCAAAAGCCATTTCTCACTGCCATAGAAACCAAATGCTCTGGCAGCACATATGTCTGAAAGTGGATATGGCACCAAGGGAACTCATGGCCCTGTTGAATGGCAACTGCCCGAAGCAGCAGCACAGCTCTCCCAGTGCCAAAACAACTCCACCTGCCTCATGAACTTCACATACCATCAGCTGTGCTAGCAGCTATCTAGGATGCCCTGTTTGGTGACTTCCGGTCCAATGCCCATTGAGCCCAGAGTGTGATGGAATTAAGCAGCTTGAGCACCCACACTAAACTAACATGCAGGTCCTCACTCAAGGTACTCAAACCTCCACTGCCAAACACAAGTTCAGAGCCTAAGCCATTTCCCGCTACCATGGAAACCAAGTGCACTAGTACCACATATGTCTGAAAGTGGATATGACACCTAGGGTCCTCAGTGAGGTGGTGAATGACAACTGCCCGAAGCAGCAGCACAGCTCTTCCTGTGCCAAAACAACTCCACCTGCCTCATGAACTTCACATACCATCAGCTGTGCTAGCAGCGTTCTAGGAAGCCGTGTTTGGTCACATCCGGTCCAATGCCCATTGAGCCCAGTGGGATGGAATCAAGCAGGTTGAGCACCCACACTAAACTAACTTGGAGCTCCTCACTCAAGGCGCTCAAAACTCAACAGCAAAACACAAGTTCAGCGCAAAAGCCATTTCCCGCTGCCATGGAAAGCAAGTGCTCTGGCACCACATATGTCTGAAAGTGGATATGACACCTAGGGAACTCAGGGTGGTGGTGAATGGCAACTGCCCGAAGCAGCAGCACAGCTCTTCCAGTGCCAAACAACTCCACCTGCCTCATGAACTTCACATACCATCAGCTGTGCTAGCAGCTATCTAGGAAGCCCTCTTTGGTCACTTCCGGTCCAATGCCCATTCAGCCCAGGGGGATGGAATCAAGCAGGTTGAGCACCCACACTAAACTTACATGCAGCTCCTCACTCAAGGCACTCAAAACTCCACTGCCAAACACAAGTTCAGAGCCCAAGCCATTTCCCGCTGCCATGGAAACCAAGTGCTCTGGCACCACATATGTCTGAAAGTGGATATGACACCAAGGGAACTCATGCCCCTGGTGAATGGCAACTGCCCGAAGCAGCAGGACAGCTCTTCCAGTGCCAAAACAACTCCACCTGCCTCATGAACTTCACATACCATCAGCTGTGCTAGCAGCTATCTAGGAAACCCTGTTTGGTCACTTCCGGTTAAATGCTTATTGAGTCCAGTGGGATGGAATCAAGCAGGTTGAGCACCCACACTAAACTAACATGCACGTCCTCACTCAAGGCGCTCAAAACTCCACTGCCAAACACAAGTTCAGCGCAAAAGCCATTTCATGCTGCCATGGAAACCAAGTGCTCTGGCAGCACATATGTCTGAAAGAGGATATGGCACCAAGGGAACTCATGGCCCTGTTGAATGGCAACTGCCCGAAGCAGCAGCACAGCTCTTCCAGTGCCAAAACAACTCCACCTGCCTCATGAACTTCACATACCATCAACTGTGCTAGCAGCTATCTAGGAAGCCCTGTTTGTTCAGATCCGGTCCAATGCACATTGAGCCCATTGGGATGGAATCAAGCAGGTTGAGCACCCACACTAAACTTACATGGAGCTCCTCACTCAAGGCACTCAAAACTGCACTGCCAAACACAAGTTCAGTGCAAAAGCCATTTCCCGCTGCCATGGAAACCAAGTGCTCTGGCACCACATATGTCTGAAAGTGGATATAACACCTAGGGAACTCCGGACGGTATTGAATGGCAACTGCCCGAAGCAGCAGCACAGCTCTTCCAGTGCCAAAACAACTTCACCTGCCTCATGAACTTCACATACCATCAGCTGTGCTAGCAGCTATCTAGGAAGCCCTGTTTGGTCACTTCCGGTCCAATGCCCATTGAACCCAGTGGGATGGAATCAAGCAGGTTGAGCACCCACACTAAACTAACATGTATCTCCTCACTCAAGGTACTCAAAACTCCACTGCCAAACACAAGTTCAGCGCAAAAGCCATTTCCCGCTGCCATGGAAAGCAAGTGCTCTGGCACCACATATGTCTGAAAGTGGATATGACACCTAGGGAACTCAGGGCGGTGGTGAATGGCAACTGCCCCAAGCAGCAGCACAGCTCTTCCAGTGCCAAACAACTCCACTCGCCTCATGAACTTCACATACCATCAGCTGTGCAAGCAGCTATCTAGGAAACCCTGTTTGGTCACTTCCGGTCCAATGCCCATTGAGCCCATTGGGATGGAATCAAGCAGGTTGAGCACCCACACTAAACTTACATGGAGCTCCTCACTCAAGGCACTCAAAACTCCACAGCCAAACACAAGTTCAGTGAACAAGCGATTTCCCGCTGCCATGGAAACCAAGTGCTCTGGCACCACATATGTCTGAAAGTGGATATAACACCTAGGGAACTCAGGGCCGTGTTGAATAGCAACTGCCCGAAGCAGCAGCACAGCTCTTCCAGTGCCAAAACAACTCCACCTGAATCATGAACTTCACATACCATCAACTGTGCTAGCAGCAATCTGGGAAACCCTGTTTGGTCACTTCCGGTCCAATGCCCATTGAGCCCAGTGGGATGGAATCAAGCAGGTTGAGCACCCACACTAAACTAACATGGATCTCCTCACTCAATTTAATCAAAACTCCAGTGCCAAACACAAGTTCAGCGCCCAAGCCATTTCCCGCTGCCATGAAAACCAAGTGCTCTGGCACCACATATGTCTGAAAGTGGATATGACACCTAGGGAACTCAGGGCGGTGGTGAATGGCAACTGCCCCAAACAGCAGCAAAGCTCTTCCAGTGCCAAAACAACTCCACCTGCCTCATTCACTTCACATACCATCAGCTGTGCTAGCAGCGTTCTAGGAAACCCTGTTTGGTCACTTCCGGTCCAATGCCCATTGAGCAGAATGTGATGGAATCAAGCAGGTTGAGCACCCACACTAAACTTACATGGAGCTCCTCACTCAAGGCGCTCAAAACTCCACTGCCAAACACAAGTTCAGCGCAAAAGCCATTTCCCGCTGCCATGGAAACCAAGTGCTCTGGCACCACATATGTCTGAAAGTGGATATGACACCTAGGGAACTCAGGGCGGTGGAGAATGGCAACTGCCCGAAGCAGCAGCACAGCTCTTCCAGTGCCAAAACAACTCCACCTGCCTCATTCACTTCACATACCATCAGCTGTGCTAGCAGCGTTCTAGGAAACCCTGTTTGGTCACTTCCGGTTAAATGCTTATTGAGTCCAGTGGGATGGAATCAAGCAGGTTGAGCACCCACACTAAACTAACATGCACGTCCTCACTCAAGGCGCTCAAAACTCCACTGCCAAACACAAGTTCAGCGCAAAAGCCATTTCATGCTGCCATGGAAACCAAGTGCTCTGGCAGCACATATGTCTGAAAGAGGATATGGCACCAAGGGAACTCATGGCCCTGTTGAATGGCAACTGCCCGAAGCAGCAGCACAGCTCTTCCAGTGCCAAAACAACTCCACCTGCCTCATGAACTTCACATACCATCAACTGTGCTAGCAGCTATCTAGGAAGCCCTGTTTGGTCAGATCCGGTCCAATGCACATTGAGCCCATTGGGATGGAATCAAGCAGGTTGAGCACCCACACTAAACTTACATGGAGCTCCTCACTCAAGGCACTCAAAACTGCACTGCCAAACACAAGTTCAGTGCAAAAGCCATTTTCCGCTGCCATGGAAACCAAGTGCTCTGGCACCACATATGTCTGAAAGTGGATATAACACCTAGGGAACTCCGGACGGTATTGAATGGCAACTGCCCGAAGCAGCAGCACAGCTCTTCCAGTGCCAAAACAACTTCACCTGCCTCATGAACTTCACATACCATCAGCTGTGCTAGCAGCTATCTAGGAAGCCCTGTTTGGTCACTTCCGGTCCAATGCCCATTGAACCCAGTGGGATGGAATCAAGCAGGTTGAGCACCCACACTAAACTAACATGTATCTCCTCACTCAAGGTACTCAAAACTCCACTGCCAAACACAAGTTCAGCGCAAAAGCCATTTCCCGCTGCCATGGAAAGCAAGTGCTCTGGCACCACATATGTCTGAAAGTGGATATGACACCTAGGGAACTCAGGGCGGTGGTGAATGGCAACTGCCCCAAGCAGCAGCACAGCTCTTCCAGTGCCAAACAACTCCACTCGCCTCATGAACTTCACATACCATCAGCTGTGCAAGCAGCTATCTAGGAAACCCTGTTTGGTCACTTCCGGTCCAATGCCCATTGAGCCCAGTGGGATGGAATCAAGCAGGTTGAGCACCCACACTAAACTAACATGGAGCTCCTCACTCAAGGCACTCCAAACTCCACAGCCAAACACAAGTTCAGCGCAAAAGCCATTTCATGCTGCCATGGAAACCAAGTGCTCTGGCACCACATATGTCTGAAAGTGGATATGGCACCAAGGGAACTCATGGCCCTGGAGAATGGCAACTGCCCGAAGCAGCAGCACAGCTCTTCCAGTGCCAAAACAACTCCACCTGCCTCATGAACTTCACATACCATCAGCTGTGCTAGCAGCTATCTAGGAAGCCCTGTTGGTCAGATCCGGTCCAATGCCCATTGAGCCCAGTGGGATGGAATCAAGCAGGTTGAGCACCCACATGAAAAAAACATGCACCTCCTCACTCAAGGCACACAAAACTCCACAGCCAAACACAAGTTCAGCGCAAAAGCCATTTCTCGCTGCCATGGAAACCAAATGCTCTGGCACCACATATGTCTGAAAGTGGATATGACACCTAGGGAACTCAGGGCGGTGGTGAATGGCAACTGCCCCAAGCAGCAGCACAGCTCTTCCAGTGCCAAACAACTCCACTCGCCTCATGAACTTCACATACCATCAGCTGTGCTAGCAGCTATCTAGGAAACCCTGTTTGGTCACTTCCGGTCCAATGCCCATTGAGCCCAGTGGGATGGAATCAAGCAGGTTGAGCACCCACACTAAACTTACATGGAGCTCCTCACTCAAGGCACTCAAAACTCCACTGCCAAACACAAGTTCAGTGCAAAAGCCATTTCCCGCTGCCATGGAAACCAAGTGCTCTGGCACCACATATGTCTGAAAGTGGATATAACACCTAGGGAACTCAGGGGGGTGTTGAATGGCAACTGCCCGAAGCAGCAGCACAGCTCTTCCAGTGCTAAAACAACTCCACCTCAGTCATGAACTTCACATACCATCAACTGTGCTAGCAGCTATTCAGGAAGCCATGTTTGGTCACTTCCGGTCCAATTCCCATTGAGCCCAGTGGGATGGAATCAAGCAGGTTGAGCACCCACACTAAACTAACATGGATCTCCTCACTCAAGGCACTCAAAACTCCACTGCCAAACACAAGTTCAGCGCAAAAGCCATTTCCAGCTGCCATGAAAACCAAGTGCTCTGGCACCACATATGTCTGAAAGTGGATATGACACCTAGGGAACTCAGGGCGGTGGTGAATGGCAACTGCCCCAAGCAGCAGCACAGCTCTTCCAGTGCCAAAACAACTCCACCTGCCTCATTCACTTCACATACCATCAGCTGTGCTAGCAGCTATCTAGGAAACCCTGTTTGGTCACTTCCGGTCCAATGCCCATTGAGCCCATTGGGATGGAATCAAGCAGGTTGAGCACCCACACTAAACTTACATGGAGCTCCTCACTCAAGGCACTCAAAACTCCACAGCCAAACACAAGTTCAGTGAACAAGCGATTTCCCGCTGCCATGGAAACCAAGTGCTCTGGCACCACATATGTCTGAAAGTGGATATGACACCTAGGGAACTCAGGGTGGTGTTGAATGTCAACTGCCCGAAGCAGCAGCACAGCTCTTCCAGTGCCAAAACAACTCCACCTGCCACAGGAACTTCACATACCATCAGCTGTGCTAGCAGCTATCTAGGAAGCCCTGTTTGGTCACTTCCGGTCCAATGCCCATTGAACCCAGTGGGATGGAATCAAGCAGGTTGAGCACCCACACTAAACTAACATGGATCTCCTCACTCAAGGCACTCAAAACTCCACTGCCAAACACAAGTTCAGCGCAAAAGCCATTTCCCGCTGCCATAGAAACCAAATGCTCTGGCAGCACATATGTCTGAAAGTGGATATGACACCAAGGGAACTCAGGGCGGTGGTGAATGGCAACTGCCCGAAGCAGCAGCACAGCTCTTCCAGTGCCAAAACAACTCCACCTGCCTCATGAACTTCACATACCATCAACTGTGGTAGCAGCGTTCTAAGAAATCCTGTTTGGTCACTTCCTGTCCAATGCCCATTGAGCCCAGTGGAATGGAATCAAGCAGGTTGAGCACCCACATTAAACTTACATGGAGCTCCTCACTCAAGGCGCTCAAAACTCCACAGCCAAACACAAGTTCAGCGCAAAAGCCATTTCCCGCTGCCATGGAAACCAAGTGCTCTGGCAGCACATATGTCTGAAAGAGGATATGGCACCACGGGAACACATGGCCCTGTTGAATGGCAACTGCCCGAAGCAGCAGCACAGCTCTTCCAGTGCCAAAACAACTCCACCTGCCTCATGAACTTCACATACCATCAGCTGTGCTAGCAGCTATCTAGGAAACCCTGTTTGGTCACTTCCGGTTAAATGCTTATTGAGTCCAGTGGGATGGAATCAAGCAGGTTGAGCACCCACACTAAACTAACATGGAGCTCCTCACTCAAGGCACTCCAAACTCCACAGCCAAACACAAGTTCAGCGCAAAAGCCATTTCATGCTGCCATGGAAACCAAGTGCTCTGGCACCACATATGTCTGAAAGTGGATATGGCACCAAGGGAACTCATGGCCCTGGAGAATGGCAACTGCCCGAAGCAGCAGCACAGCTCTTCCAGTGCCAAAACAACTCCACCTGCCTCATGAACTTCACATACCATCAGCTGTGCTAGCAGCTATCTAGGAAGCCCTGTTGGTCAGATCCGGTCCAATGCCCATTGAGCCCAGTGGGATGGAATCAAGCAGGTTGAGCACCCACATGAAAAAAACATGCACCTCCTCACTCAAGGCACACAAAACTCCACAGCCAAACACAAGTTCAGCGCAAAAGCCATTTCTCGCTGCCATGGAAACCAAATGCTCTGGCACCACATATGTCTGAAAGTGGATATGACACCTAGGGAACTCAGGGCGGTGGTGAATGGCAACTGCCCCAAGCAGCAGCACAGCTCTTCCAGTGCCAAACAACTCCACTCGCCTCATGAACTTCACATACCATCAGCTGTGCTAGCAGCTATCTAGGAAACCCTGTTTGGTCACTTCCGGTCCAATGCCCATTGAGCCCAGTGGGATGGAATCAAGCAGGTTGAGCACCCACACTAAACTTACATGGAGCTCCTCACTCAAGGCACTCAAAACTCCACTGCCAAACACAAGTTCAGTGCAAAAGCCATTTCCCGCTGCCATGGAAACCAAGTGCTCTGGCACCACATATGTCTGAAAGTGGATATAACACCTAGGGAACTCAGGGGGGTGTTGAATGGCAACTGCCCGAAGCAGCAGCACAGCTCTTCCAGTGCTAAAACAACTCCACCTCAGTCATGAACTTCACATACCATCAACTGTGCTAGCAGCTATTCAGGAAGCCATGTTTGGTCACTTCCGGTCCAATTCCCATTGAGCCCAGTGGGATGGAATCAAGCAGGTTGAGCACCCACACTAAACTAACATGGATCTCCTCACTCAAGGCACTCAAAACTCCACTGCCAAACACAAGTTCAGCGCAAAAGCCATTTCCAGCTGCCATGAAAACCAAGTGCTCTGGCACCACATATGTCTGAAAGTGGATATGACACCTAGGGAACTCAGGGCGGTGGTGAATGGCAACTGCCCCAAGCAGCAGCACAGCTCTTCCAGTGCCAAAACAACTCCACCTGCCTCATTCACTTCACATACCATCAGCTGTGCTAGCAGCTATCTAGGAAACCCTGTTTGGTCACTTCCGGTCCAATGCCCATTGAGCCCATTGGGATGGAATCAAGCAGGTTGAGCACCCACACTAAACTTACATGGAGCTCCTCACTCAAGGCACTCAAAACTCCACAGCCAAACACAAGTTCAGTGAACAAGCGATTTCCCGCTGCCATGGAAACCAAGTGCTCTGGCACCACATATGTCTGAAAGTGGATATGACACCTAGGGAACTCAGGGTGGTGTTGAATGTCAACTGCCCGAAGCAGCAGCACAGCTCTTCCAGTGCCAAAACAACTCCACCTGCCACAGGAACTTCACATACCATCAGCTGTGCTAGCAGCTATCTAGGAAGCCCTGTTTGGTCACTTCCGGTCCAATGCCCATTGAACCCAGTGGGATGGAATCAAGCAGGTTGAGCACCCACACTAAACTAACATGGATCTCCTCACTCAAGGCACTCAAAACTCCACTGCCAAACACAAGTTCAGCGCAAAAGCCATTTCCCGCTGCCATAGAAACCAAATGCTCTGGCAGCACATATGTCTGAAAGTGGATATGACACCAAGGGAACTCAGGGCGGTGGTGAATGGCAACTGCCCGAAGCAGCAGCACAGCTCTTCCAGTGCCAAAACAACTCCACCTGCCTCATGAACTTCACATACCATCAACTGTGGTAGCAGCGTTCTAAGAAATCCTGTTTGGTCACTTCCTGTCCAATGCCCATTGAGCCCAGTGGAATGGAATCAAGCAGGTTGAGCACCCACATTAAACTTACATGGAGCTCCTCACTCAAGGCGCTCAAAACTCCACAGCCAAACACAAGTTCAGCGCAAAAGCCATTTCCCGCTGCCATGGAAACCAAGTGCTCTGGCAGCACATATGTCTGAAAGAGGATATGGCACCACGGGAACACATGGCCCTGTTGAATGGCAACTGCCCGAAGCAGCAGCACAGCTCTTCCAGTGCCAAAACAACTCCACCTGCCTCATGAACTTCACATACCATCAGCTGTGCTAGCAGCTATCTAGGAAACCCTGTTTGGTCACTTCCGGTTAAATGCTTATTGAGTCCAGTGGGATGGAATCAAGCAGGTTGAGCACCCACACTAAACTAACATGGAGCTCCTCACTCAAGGCACTCAAAACTCCACAGCCAAACACAAGTTCAGCGCAAAAGCCATTTCCCGCTGCCATGGAAACCAAGTGCTCTGGCACCACATATGTCTGAAAGTGGATATAACACCTAGGGAACTCAGGGGGGTGTTGAATGGCAACTGCCCGAAGCAGCAGCACAGCTCTTCCAGTGCCAAAACAACTCCACCTGCCTCATGAACTTCACATACCATCAGCTGTGCTAGCAGCTATTCAGGAAGCCCTGTTTGGTCACTCCCGGTCCAATTCCCATTGTGCCCAGTGGGATGGAATCAAGCAGGTTGAGCACCCACACTAAACTAACATGGATCTCCTCACTCAAGGTACTCAAAACTCCACTGCCAAACACAAGTTCAGCGCCCAAGCCATTTCCAGCTGCCATGAAAACCAAGTGCTCTGGCACCACATATGTCTGAAAGTGGATATGACACCTAGGGAACTCAGGGCGGTGGTGAATGGCAACTACCCGAAGCAGCAGCACAGCTCTTCCAGTGCCAAACAACTCCACTCGCCTCATGAACTTCACATACCATCAGCTGTGCTAGCAGCTATCTAGGAAACCCTGTTTGGTCACTTCCGGTCCAATGCCCATTGAGCCCATTGGGATGGAATCAAGCAGGTTGAGCACCCACACTAAACTTACATGGAGCTCCTCACTCAAGGCACTCAAAACTCCACAGCCAAACACAAGTTCAGTGAACAAGCGATTTCCCGCTGCCATGGAAACCAAGTGCTCTGGCACCACATATGTCTGAAAGTGGATATGACACATAGGGAACTCAGGGCCGTGGTCAATGGCAACTGCTCGAAGCAGCAGCACAGCTCTTCCAGTGCCAAAACAACTCCACCTGCCTCATGAACTTCACATACCATCAGCTGTGCTAGCAGTGTTCTAGGAAGCCCTGTTTGGTCAGATCCGGTCCAATGCACATTGAGCCCATTGGGATGGAATCAAGCAGGTTGAGCACCCACACTAAACTAAAATGCAGCTCCTCACTCAAGGCACTCAAAACTCCACAGCCAAACACAAGTTCAGTGAACAAGCGATTTCCCGCTGCCATGGAAACCAAGTGCTCTGGCACCACATATGTCTGAAAGTGGATATAACACCTACGGAACTCAGGGGGGTGTTGAATGGCAACTGCCCGAAGCAGCAGCACAGTTCTTCCAGTGCCAAAACAACTCCACCTGAATCATGAACTTCACATACCATCAGCTGTGCTAGCAGCTATCTAGGAAGCCCTGTTTGGTCACATCCGGTCCAATGCCCATTGAGCCCAGTGGGATGGAATCAAGCAGGTTGAGCACCCACACTAAACTAACATGGAGCTCCTCAATCCAGGCACTCAAAACTCCACTGCCAAACACAAGTTCAGCGCAAAAGCCATTTCCCGCTGCCATGAAAACCAAGTGCTCTGGCACCACATATGTCTGAAAGTGGATATGACACCTAGGGAACTCAGGGCGGTGGTGAATGGCAACTGCACGAAGCAGCAGCACAGCTCTTCCAGTGCCAAAACAACTCCACCTGCCTCATGAACTTCACATACCATCAGCTGTGCTAGCAGCTATCTAGGAAGCCCTGTTTGGTCACTTCCGGTCCAATGCCCATTGAGCCCAGTGGGATGATATCAAGCAGGTTGAGCACTCACACTAAACTTACATGGAGCTCCTCACTCAAGGCGCTCAAAACTCAACAGCCAAACACAATTTCAGCGCAAAAGCCATTTCCCGCTGCCATGAAAACCAAGTGGTCTGGCACCACATATGTCTGAAAGTGGATATGACACCTAGGGAAATCAGGGCGGTGGTGAATGGCAACTGCCCGAAGCAGCAGCACAGCTCTTCCAGTGCCAAAACAACTCCACCTGCCTCATGAACTTCACATACCATCAGCTGTGCTAGCAGCTATCTAGGAAGCCCTGTTTGGTCAGATCCGGTCCAATGCCCATTGAGCCCAGTGGGATGGAATCAAGCAGGTTGAGCACCCACACTAAACTAAAATGCAGCTCCTCACTCAAGGCACGCAAAACTCCAATGCCAAACACAAGTTCAGCGCAAAAGCCATTTCTCGCTGCCATGGAAACCAAGTGCTGTGGCAGCACATATGTCTGAAAGTGGATATGACACCTAGGGAACTCAGGGCGGTGGTGAATGGCAACTGCCCCAAGCAGCAGCACAGCTCTTCCAGTGCCAGAACAACTCCACCTGAATCATGAACTTCACATAATATCAACTGTGCTAGCAGCTGTCTAGGAAACCCTGTTTGGTCACTTCCAGTCCAATGCCCATTGAGCCCAGTGGGATGGAATCAAGCAGGTTGAGCACCCACACTAAACTAAAATGCAGCTCCTCACTCAAGGCACTCAAAACTCCACTGCCAAACACAAGTTCAGCGCAAAAGCCATTTCCCGCTGCCATGGAAACCAAGTGCTCTGGCACCACATATGTCTGAAAGTGGATATGACACCTAGGGAACTCAGGGCGGTGGTGAATGGCAACTGCCCGAAGCAGTGGCACAGCTCTTCCAGTGCCAAACAACTCCACCTCAGTCATGAACTTCACATACCATCAGCTGTGCCAGCAGCTATCTAGGAAACCCTCTTTGGTCACTTCCGGTCCAATGCCCATTGAGCCCAGTGGGATGGAATCAAGCAGGTTGAGCACCCACACTAAACTAACATGCACGTCCTCACTCAAGGCACTCAAAACTCCACTGCCAAACACAAGTTCAGCTCAAAAGCCATTTCTCACTGCCATAGAAACCAAATGCTCTGGCAGCACATATGTCTGAAAGTGGATATGGCACCAAGGGAACTCATGGCCCTGTTGAATGGCAACTGCCCGAAGCAGCAGCACAGCTCTCCCAGTGCCAAAACAACTCCACCTGCCTCATGAACTTCACATACCATCAGCTGTGCTAGCAGCTATCTAGGATGCCCTGTTTGGTGACTTCCGGTCCAATGCCCATTGAGCCCAGAGTGTGATGGAATTAAGCAGCTTGAGCACCCACACTAAACTAACATGCAGGTCCTCACTCAAGGTACTCAAACCTCCACTGCCAAACACAAGTTCAGAGCCTAAGCCATTTCCCGCTACCATGGAAACCAAGTGCACTAGTACCACATATGTCTGAAAGTGGATATGACACCTAGGGAACTCAGGGTGGTGGTGAATGGCAACTGCCCGAAGCAGCAGCACAGCTCTTCCAGTGCCAAACAACTCCACCTGCCTCATGAACTTCACATACCATCAGCTGTGCTAGCAGCTATCTAGGAAGCCCTCTTTGGTCACTTCCGGTCCAATGCCCATTCAGCCCAGGGGGATGGAATCAAGCAGGTTGAGCACCCACACTAAACTTACATGCAGCTCCTCACTCAAGGCACTCAAAACTCCACTGCCAAACACAAGTTCAGAGCCCAAGCCATTTCCCGCTGCCATGGAAACCAAGTGCTCTGGCACCACATATGTCTGAAAGTGGATATGACACCAAGGGAACTCATGCCCCTGGTGAATGGCAACTGCCCGAAGCAGCAGGACAGCTCTTCCAGTGCCAAAACAACTCCACCTGCCTCATGAACTTCACATACCATCAGCTGTGCTAGCAGCTATCTAGGAAACCCTGTTTGGTCACTTCCGGTTAAATGCTTATTGAGTCCAGTGGGATGGAATCAAGCAGGTTGAGCACCCACACTAAACTAACATGCACGTCCTCACTCAAGGCGCTCAAAACTCCACTGCCAAACACAAGTTCAGCGCAAAAGCCATTTCATGCTGCCATGGAAACCAAGTGCTCTGGCAGCACATATGTCTGAAAGAGGATATGGCACCAAGGGAACTCATGGCCCTGTTGAATGGCAACTGCCCGAAGCAGCAGCACAGCTCTTCCAGTGCCAAAACAACTCCACCTGCCTCATGAACTTCACATACCATCAACTGTGCTAGCAGCTATCTAGGAAGCCCTGTTTGTTCAGATCCGGTCCAATGCACATTGAGCCCATTGGGATGGAATCAAGCAGGTTGAGCACCCACACTAAACTTACATGGAGCTCCTCACTCAAGGCACTCAAAACTGCACTGCCAAACACAAGTTCAGTGCAAAAGCCATTTCCCGCTGCCATGGAAACCAAGTGCTCTGGCACCACATATGTCTGAAAGTGGATATAACACCTAGGGAACTCCGGACGGTATTGAATGGCAACTGCCCGAAGCAGCAGCACAGCTCTTCCAGTGCCAAAACAACTTCACCTCAGTCATGAACTTCACATACCATCAGCTGTGCTAGCAGCTATCTAGGAAGCCCTGTTTGGTCACTTCCGGTCCAATGCCCATTGAACCCAGTGGGATGGAATCAAGCAGGTTGAGCACCCACACTAAACTAACATGTATCTCCTCACTCAAGGTACTCAAAACTCCACTGCCAAACACAAGTTCAGCGCAAAAGCCATTTCCCGCTGCCATGGAAAGCAAGTGCTCTGGCACCACATATGTCTGAAAGTGGATATGACACCTAGGGAACTCAGGGCGGTGGTGAATGGCAACTGCCCCAAGCAGCAGCACAGCTCTTCCAGTGCCAAACAACTCCACTCGCCTCATGAACTTCACATACCATCAGCTGTGCAAGCAGCTATCTAGGAAACCCTGTTTGGTCACTTCCGGTCCAATGCCCATTGAGCCCATTGGGATGGAATCAAGCAGGTTGAGCACCCACACTAAACTTACATGGAGCTCCTCACTCAAGGCACTCAAAACTCCACAGCCAAACACAAGTTCAGTGAACAAGCGATTTCCCGCTGCCATGGAAACCAAGTGCTCTGGCACCACATATGTCTGAAAGTGGATATAACACCTAGGGAACTCAGGGCCGTGTTGAATAGCAACTGCCCGAAGCAGCAGCACAGCTCTTCCAGTGCCAAAACAACTCCACCTGAATCATGAACTTCACATACCATCAACTGTGCTAGCAGCAATCTGGGAAACCCTGTTTGGTCACTTCCGGTCCAATGCCCATTGAGCCCAGTGGGATGGAATCAAGCAGGTTGAGCACCCACACTAAACTTACATGGAGCTCCTCACTCAAGGCGCTCAAAACTCCACTGCCAAACACAAGTTCAGCTCCCAAGCCATTTCCCGCTGCCATGGAAAGCAAGTGCTCTGGCAGCACATATGTCTGAAAGTGGATATGACACCTAGGGAACTCAGGGCGGTGGAGAATGGCAACTGCCCGAAGCAGCAGCACAGCTCTTCCAGTGCCAAAACAACTCCACCTGCCTCATTCACTTCACATACCATCAGCTGTGCTAGCAGCGTTCTAGGAAACCCTGTTTGGTCACTTCCGGTCCAATGCCCATTGAGTAGAATGTGATGGAATCAAGCAGGTTGAGCACCCACACTAAACTTACATGGAGCTCCTCACTCAAGGCGCTCAAAACTCCACTGCCAAACACAAGTTCAGCTCCCAAGCCATTTCCCGCTGCCATGGAAAGCAAGTGCTCTGGCACCACATATGTCTGAAAGTGGATATGACACCTAGGGAACTCAGGGCGGTGGAGAATGGCAACTGCCCGAAGCAGCAGCACAGCTCTTCCAGTGCCAAAACAACTCCACCTGCCTCATTCACTTCACATACCATCAGCTGTGCTAGCAGCGTTCTAGGAAACCCTGTTTGGTCACTTCCGGTTAAATGCTTATTGAGTCCAGTGGGATGGAATCAAGCAGGTTGAGCACCCACACTAAACTAACATGCACGTCCTCACTCAAGGCGCTCAAAACTCCACTGCCAAACACAAGTTCAGCGCAAAAGCCATTTCATGCTGCCATGGAAACCAAGTGCTCTGGCAGCACATATGTCTGAAAGAGGATATGGCACCAAGGGAACTCATGGCCCTGTTGAATGGCAACTGCCCGAAGCAGCAGCACAGCTCTTCCAGTGCCAAAACAACTCCACCTGCCTCATGAACTTCACATACCATCAACTGTGCTAGCAGCTATCTAGGAAGCCCTGTTTGTTCAGATCCGGTCCAATGCACATTGAGCCCATTGGGATGGAATCAAGCAGGTTGAGCACCCACACTAAACTTACATGGAGCTCCTCACTCAAGGCACTCAAAACTGCACTGCCAAACACAAGTTCAGTGCAAAATCCATTTTCCGCTGCCATGGAAACCAAGTGCTCTGGCACCACATATGTCTGAAAGTGGATATAACACCTAGGGAACTCCGGACGGTATTGAATGGCAACTGCCCGAAGCAGCAGCACAGCTCTTCCAGTGCCAAAACAACTTCACCTGCCTCATGAACTTCACATACCATCAGCTGTGCTAGCAGCTATCTAGCAAGCCCTGTTTGGTCACTTCCGGTCCAATGCCCATTGAACCCAGTGGGATGGAATCAAGCAGGTTGAGCACCCACACTAAACTAACATGTATCTCCTCACTCAAGGTACTCAAAACTCCACTGCCAAACACAAGTTCAGCGCAAAAGCCATTTCCCGCTGCCATGGAAAGCAAGTGCTCTGGCACCACATATGTCTGAAAGTGGATATGACACCTAGGGAACTCAGGGCGGTGGTGAATGGCAACTGCCCCAAGCAGCAGCACAGCTCTTCCAGTGCCAAACAACTCCACTCGCCTCATGAACTTCACATACCATCAGCTGTGCAAGCAGCTATCTAGGAAACCCTGTTTGGTCACTTCCGGTCCAATGCCCATTGAGCCCATTGGGATGGAATCAAGCAGGTTGAGCACCCACACTAAACTTACATGGAGCTCCTCACTCAAGGCACTCAAAACTCCACAGCCAAACACAAGTTCAGTGAACAAGCGATTTCCCGCTGCCATGGAAACCAAGTGCTCTGGCACCACATATGTCTGAAAGTGGATATAACACCTAGGGAACTCAGGGCCGTGTTGAATAGCAACTGCCCGAAGCAGCAGCACAGCTCTTCCAGTGCCAAAACAACTCCACCTGAATCATGAACTTCACATACCATCAACTGTGCTAGCAGCAATCTGGGAAACCCTGTTTGGTCACTTCCGGTCCAATGCCCATTGAGCCCAGTTTGATGGAATCAAGCAGGTTGAGCACCCACACTAAACTAACATGGATCTCCTCACTCAATTTAATCAAAACTCCAGTGCCAAACACAAGTTCAGCGCCCAAGCCATTTCCCGCTGCCATGAAAACCAAGTGCTCTGGCACCACATATGTCTGAAAGTGGATATGACACCTAGGGAACTCAGGGCGGTGGTGAATGGCAACTGCCCCAAGCAGCAGCACAGCTCTTCCAGTGCCAAAACAACTCCACCTGCCTCATGAACTTCACATACCATCAGCTGTGCTAGCAGCGTTCTAGGAAGCCCTGTTTGGTCACATCCGGTCCAATGCCCATTGAGCCCAGTGGGATGGAATCAAGCAGGTTGAGCACCCACACTAAACTTACATGGAGCTCCTCACTCCAGGCACTCAAAACTCCACTGCCAAACACAAGTTCAGCTCCCAAGCCATTTCCCGCTGCCATGGAAAGCAAGTGCTCTGGCAGCACATATGTCTGAAAGTGGATATGACACCTAGGGAACTCAGGGCGGTGGAGAATGGCAACTGCCCGAAGCAGCAGCACAGCTCTTCCAGTGCCAAAACATCTCCACCTGCCTCATTCACTTCACATACCATCAGCTGTGCTAGCAGCGTTCTAGGAAACCCTGTTTGGTCACTTCCGGTCCAATGCCCATTGAGCCCAGTTTGATGGAATCAAGCAGGTTGAGCACCCACACTAAACTTACATGGAGCTCCTCACTCAAGGCGCTCAAAACTCCACTGCCAAACACAAGTTCAGCGCAAAAGCCATTTCCCGCTGCCATGAAAACCAAGTGCTCTGGCACCACATATGTCTGAAAGTGGATATGACACCTAGGGAACTCAGGGCGGTGGTGAATGGCAACTGCCCGAAGCAGCAGCACAGCTCTTCCAGTGCCAAAACAACTCCACCTGCCTCATGAACTTCACATACCATTAGCTGTGCTAGCAGCTATCTAGGAATCCCTGTTTGGTCACTTCCGGTCCAATGCCCATTGAGCCCAGTGGGATGGAATGAAGCAGGTTGAGCACCCACACTAAACTAACATGGAACTCCTCAATCAAGGCACTCAAAACTCCCCTGATAAACACAAGTTCAGTGCCCAAGCCATTTCCCGCTGCCATGGAAACCAAGTGCTCTGGCAGCACATATGTCTGAAAGTGGATATGACACCTAGGGAACTCAGGGCGGTGGTGAATGGCAACTGCCCGAAGCAGCAGCACAGCTCTTCCAGTGCCAAAACAACTCCACCTGCCTCATGAACTTCACATACCATTAGCTGTGCTAGCAGCTATCTAGGAAGCCCTGTTTGGTCACTTCCGGTCCAATGCCCATTGAGCCCAGTGGGATGGAATCAAGCAGGTTGAGCACCCACACTAAACTAACATGGAAGCCTCAATCAAGGCACTCAAAACTCCCCTGATAAACACAAGTTCAGTGCCCAAGCCATTTACCGCTGCCATAGAAACCAAGTGCTCTAGCAGCACATATGTCTGAAAGTGGATATGACACCTAGGGAACTCAGGGCGGTGGTGAATGGCAACTGCCCCAAGCAGCAGCACAGCTCTTCCAGTGCCAAACAACTCCACCTGCCTCATGAACTTCACATACCATCAGCTGTGCAAGCAGCTATCTAGGAAACCGTGTTTGGTCACTTCCGGTCCAATGCCCATTGAGCCCAGTGGGATGGAATCAAGCAGGTTGAGCACCAACACTAAACTAACATGGAGCTCCTCATTCAAGGCACTCAAAACTCCACAGCCAAACACAAGTTCAGCTCAAAAGCCATTTCCAGCTGCCATGGAAACCAAATGCTCTGGCACCACATATGTCTGAAAGTGGATATGACACCTAGGGAACTCACGGCGGTGGTGAATGGCAACTGCCCGAAGCAGCAGCACAACTCTTCCAGTGCCAAAACAACTCCACCTGCCTCATGAACTTCACATACCATTAGCTGTGCTAGCAGCTATCTAGGAAACCCTGTTTGGTCACTTCCGGTCCAATGCCCATTGAGCCCAATGGGATGGAATCAAGCAGGTTGAGCACCCACACTAAACTAACATGGAGCTCCTCACTCAAGGCACTCAAACTCCACTGCCAAACACAAGTTCAGCGCAAAAGCCATTTCTCACTTCCATGGAAACCAAATGCTCTGGAAGCACATATGTCTGAAAGTGAATATGACACCTAGGGAACTCAGGGCCGTGGTCAATGGCAACTGCCCGAAGCAGCAGCACAGCTCTTCCAGTGCCAAAACAACTTCACCTGCCTCATGAACTTCACATACCATCAGCTGTGCTAGCAGCTATCTAGGAAACCCTGTTTGGTCACTTCCGGTCCAATGCACATTGAGCCCAGTGGGATGGAATCAAGCAGGTTGAGCACCCACACTAAACTAACATGCACGTCCTCACTCAAGGCGCTCAAAACTCCACTGCCAAACACAAGTTCAGCTCAAAACCCCTTTCTCACTGCCATAGAAACCAAATGCTCTGGCACCACATATGTCTGAAAGTGGATATGGCACCAAGGGAACTCATGGCCCTGGTGAATGGCAACTGCCCGAAGCAGCAGCACAGCTCTTCCAGTGCAAAAACAACTCCACCTGCCTCATGAACTTCACATACCATCAGCTGTGCTTGCAGCTATCTAGGAAACCCTGTTTGGTCACTTCCGGTCCAATGCCCATTGAGACCAGTGGGATGGAATTAAGCAGCTTGAGCACCCACACTAAACTAACATGCAGGTCCTCACTCAAGGTACTCAAACCTCCACTGCCAAACACAAGTTCAGAGCCTAAGCCATTTCCCGCTACCATGGAAACCAAGTGCACTAGTACCACATATGTCTGAAAGTGGATATGACACCTAGGGACCTCAGTGAGGTGGTGAATGACAACTGCCCGAAGCAGCAGCACAGCTCTTCCAGTGCCAAAACAACTCCACCTCAGTCATGAACTTCACATACCATCAGCTGTGCTAGCAGCGTTCTAGGAAGCCCTGTTTGGTCACATCCGGTCCAATGCCCATTGAGCCCAGTGGGATGGAATCAAGCAGGTTGAGCACCCACACTAAACTAACTTGGAGCTCCTCACTCAAGGCGCTCAAAACTCAACAGCAAAACACAAGTTCAGCTCCCAAGCCATTTCCCGCTGCCATGGAAAGCAAGTGCTCTGGCACCACATATGTCTGAAAGTGGATATGACACCTAGGGAACTCAGGGTGGTGGTGAATGGCAACTGCCCGAAGCAGCAGCACAGCTCTTCCAGTGCCAAACAACTCCACCTTCCTCATGAACTTCACTTACCATCAGCTGTGCTAGCAGCTATCTAGGAAGCCCTCTTTGGTCACTTCCGGTCCAATGCCCATTCAGCCCAGGGGGATGGAATCAAGCAGGTTGAGCACCCACACTAAACTTACATGCAGCTCCTCACTCAAGGCACTCAAAACTCCACTGCCAAACACAAGTTCAGAGCCCAAGCCATTTCCCGCTGCCATGGAAACCAAGTGCTCTGGCACCACATATGTCTGAAAGTGGATATGACACCAAGGGAACTCATGCCCCTGGTGAATGGCAACTGCCCGAAGCAGCAGGACAGCTCTTCCAGTGCCAAAACAACTCCACCTGCCTCATGAACTTCACATACCATCAGCTGTGCTAGCAGCTATCTAGGAAACCCTGTTTGGTCACTTCCGGTTAAATGCTTATTGAGTCCAGTGGGATGGAATCAAGCAGGTTGAGCACCCACACTAAACTAACATGGAGCTCCTCAATCCAGGCACTCAAAACTCCACTGCCAAACACAAGTTCAGTGCAAAAGCCATTTCCCGCTGCCATGGAAACCAAGTGCTCTGGCACCACATATGTCTGAAAGTGGATATGACACCTAGGGAACTCAGGGCGGTGGTGAATGGCAACTGCCCGAAGCAGCAGCACAGCTCTTCCAGTGCCAAAACAACTCCACCTGCCTCATCAACTTCACATACCATTAGCTGTGCTAGCAGCTATCTAGGAAACCCTGTTTGGTCACTTCCGGTCCAATGCCCATTGAGCCCAGTGGGATGGAATCAAGCAGGTTGAGCACCCACACTAAACTAACATGGAGCTCCTCACTCTAGGCGCTCAAAACTCCACTGCCAAACACAAGTTCAGCGCCCAAGCCATTTCCCGCTGCCATGGAAACCAAGTGCTCTGGCACCACATATGTCTGAAAGTGGATATGACACCTAGGGAACTCAGGGCGGTGGTGAATGGCAACTGCCCGAAGCAGCAGCACAGCTCTTCCAGTGCCAAAACAACTCCACCTGCCTCATGAACTTCACATACCATCAGCTGTGCTAGCAGCTATCTAGGAAGCCCTGTTTGGTCACTTCCGGTCCAATGCCCATTGAGCCCAGTGGGATGGAATCAAGCAGGTTGAGCACCCACACTAAACTAACATGGAAGCCTCAATCAAGGCACTCAAAACTCCCCTGATAAACACAAGTTCAGTGCCCAAGCCATTTACCGCTGCCATAGAAACCAAGTGCTCTGGCAGCACATATGTCTGAAAGTGGATATGACACCTAGGGAACTCAGTGAGGTGGTGAATGGCAACTGCCCCAAGCAGCAGCACAGCTCTTCCAGTGCCAAACAACTCCACCTGCCTCATGAACTTCACATACCATCAGCTGTGCTAGCAGCTATCTAGGAAACCGTGTTTGGTCACTTCCGGTCCAATGCCCATTGAGCCCAGTGGGATGGAATCAAGCAGGTTGAGCACACACACTAAACTAACATGGAGCTCCTCATTCAAGGCACTCAAAACTCCACAGCCAAACACAAGTTCAGCTCAAAAGCCATTTCCCGCTGCCATGGAAACCAAATGCTCTGGCACCACATATGTCTGAAAGTGGATATGACACCTAGGGAAATCACGGCGGTGGTGAATGGCAACTGCCCGAAGCAGCAGCACAACTCTTCCAGTGCCAAAACAACTCCACCTGCCTCATTCACTTCACATACCATTAGCTGTGCTAGCAGCTATCTAGGAAACCCTGTTTGGTCACTTCCGGTCCAATGCACATTGAGTCCAGTGGGATGGATTCTAGCAGGTTGAGAACACACACTAAACTAACATGCAGCTCCTCACTCAAGGCACTCAAACTCCACTGCCAAACACAAGTTCAGCGCAAAAGCCATTTCTCACTTCCATGGAAACCAAATGCTCTGGAAGCACATATGTCTGAAAGTGAATATGACACCTAGGGAACTCAGGGCCGTGGTCAATGGCAACTGCCCGAAGCAGCAGCACAGCTCTTCCAGTGCCAAAACAACTTCACCTGCCTCATGAACTTCACATACCATCAGCTGTGCTAGCAGCTATCTAGGAAACCCTGTTTGGTCACTTCCGGTCCAATGCACATTGAGCCCAGTGGGATGGAATCAAGCAGGTTGAGCACCCACACTAAACTAACATGCACGTCCTCACTCAAGGCGCTCAAAACTCCACTGCCAAACACAAGTTAGGCTCAAAAGCCATTTCTCACTGCCATAGAAACCAAATGCTCTGGCAGCACATATGTCTGAAAGTGGATATGGCACCAAGGGAACTCATGGCCCTGGTGAATGGCAACTGCCCGAAGCAGCAGCACAGCTCTTCCAGTGCAAAAACAACTCCACCTGCCTCATGAACTTAACATACCATCAGCTGTGCTAGCAGCTATCTAGGAAACCCTGTTTGGTCACTTCCGGTCCAATGCCCATTGAGACCAGTGGGATGGAATTAAGCAGGTTGAGCACCCACACTAAACTAACATGCAGGTACTCACTCAAGGTACTCAAACCTGTACTGCCAAACACAAGTTCAGAGCCTAAGCCATTTCCCGCTACCATGGAAACCAAGTGCACTAGCACCACATATGTCTGAAAGTGGATATGACACCTAGGGAACTCACGGCGGTGGTGAATGGCAACTGCCCGAAGCAGCAGCACAGCTCTTCCAGTGCCAAAACAACTCCACCTGCCTCATGAACTTCACATACCATCAGCTGTGTTAGCAGCGTTCTAGGAAGCCCTGTTTGGTCACATCCGGTCCAATGCCCATTGAGCCCAGTGGGATGGAATCAAGCAGGTTGAGCACCCACACTAAACTAACTTGGAGCTCCTCACTCAAGGCGCTCAAAACTCAACAGCTAAACACAAGTTCAGCGCAAAAGCCATTTCCCGCTGCCATGGAAAGCAAGTGCTCTGGCACCACATATGTCTGAAAGTGGATATGACACCTAGGGAACTCAGGGCGGTGGTGAATGGCAACTGCCCGAAGCAGCAGCACAGCTCTTCCAGTGCCAAAACAACTCCACCTCAGTCATGAACTTCACATACCATCAGCTGTGCTTGCAGCTATCTAGGAAGCCCTGTTTGGTCACTTTCGGTCCAATGCACATTGAGCCCAGTGGGATGGAATCAAGCAGGTTGAGCACCCACACTAAACTAAAATGCAGCTCCTCACTCAAGGCGCTCAAAACTCCACTGCCAAACACAAGTTCAGCGCAAATGCCATTTTCCGCTGCCATGGAAACCAAGTGCTCTGGCACCACATATGTCTGAAAGTGGATATGACACCTAGGGAACTCACGGCGGTGGTGAATGGCAACTGCCCGAAGCAGCAGCACAGCTCTTCCAGTGCCAAAACAACTCCACCTGCCTCATGAACTTCACATACCATCAGCTGTGCTAGCAGCGTTCTAGGAAACCCTGTTTGGTCACTTCCGGTCCAATGCCCATTGAGCCCAGTTTGATGGAATCAAGCAGGTTGAGCACCCACACTAAACTTACATGGAGCTCCTCACTCAAGGCGCTCAAAACTCCACTGCCAAACACAAGTTCAGCGCCCAAGCCATTTCCCGCTGCCATGGAAACCAAGTGCTCTGGCAGCACATATGTCTGAAAGTGGATATGACACCTAGGGAACTCAGGGCGGCGGTCAATGGCAGTTGCCCGAAGCAGCAGCACAGCTCTTCCAGTGCAAAAACAACTCCACCTGCCTCATGAACTTCACATACCATTAGCTGTGCTAGCAGCTATCTAGGAAGCCCTGTTTGGTCACTTCCGGTCCAATGCCCATTGAGCCCAGTGGGATGGAATCAAGCAGGTTGATCACCCACACTAAACTAACATGAAACTCCTCAATCAAGGCACTCAAAACTCCTCTGATAAACACAAGTTCAGTGCCCAAGCCATTTCCCGCTGCCATGGAAACCAAGTGCTCTGGCAGCACATCTGTCTGAAAGTGGGTATGACACCTAGGGAACTCAGGGCGGTGGTGAATGGCAACTGCCCGAAGCAGCAGCACAGCTCTTCCAGTGCCAAAACAACTCCACCTGCCTCATGAACTTCACATACCATCAGCTGTGCTAGCAGCTGTCTAGGAAGTCCTGTTTGGTCATTTCCGGTCCAATGCCCATTGAGCCCAGTGGGATGGAATCAAGCAGGTTGATCACCCACACTAAACTCTTGGAGCTCCTCACTCAAGGCACTCAAAACTCCACAGCAAAACACAAGTTCAGTGCCCAAGCCATTTCCTGCTGCCATGGAAACCAAGTGCTCTGGCACCACATATGTCTGAAAGTGAAAATGACACCTAGGGAACTCAGGGCGGTGGTGAATGGCAACTGCCCGAAGCAGCAGCACAGCTCTTCCAGTGCCAAACAACTCCACCTGCCTCATGAACTTCACATACCATCAGCTGTGCAAGCAGCTATCTAGGAAACCCTGTTTGGTCACTTCCGGTCCAATGCCCATTGAGCCCAGTGGGATGGAATCAAGCAGGTTGAGCACCCACACCAAACTAAAATGCAGCTCCTCACTCAAGGCACTCAAAACTCCACTTCCAAACACAAGTTCAGCGCAAAAGCCATTTCTCACTGCCATAGAAACCAAATGCTCTGGCACCACATATGTCTGAAAGTGGATATGACACCTAGGGAACTCAGGGCGGTGGTGAATGGCAACTGCCCGAAGAGCAGCACAACTCTTCCAGTGCCAAAACAACTTCACCTGCCTCATGAACTTCACATACCATCAGCTGTGCTAGCAGCGTTCTAGGAAACCGTGTTTGGTCACGTCCAGACCAATGCACTTTGAGCCCAGTGGGATGGAATCAAGCAGGTTGAGCACCCACACTAAACTAACATGCAGCTCCTCACTCAAGGCACTCAAAACTCCACTGCCAAACACAAGTTCAGCGCAAAAGCCATTTCCCGCTGCCATGGAAACCAAGTGCTCTGGCAGCACAAATGTCTGAAAGTGGATATGACACCTAGGGAACTCTGGGCGGTGGTGAATGGCAACTGCCCGAAGCAGCAGCACAGCTCTTCCAGTGCCAAAACAACTCCACCTCAGTCATGAACTTCACATACCATCAGCTGTGCTAGCAGCGTTCTAGGAAACCCTGTTTGGTCACTTCCGGTCCAATGCCCATTGAACCCAGTGGGATGGAATCAAGCAGGTTGAGCACCCACACTAAACTTACATGGAGCTCCTCACTCAAGGCGCTCAAAACTCCACAGCTAAACACAAGTTCAGCGCAAAAGCCATTTCCCGCTGCCATGGAAACCAAGTGCTCTGGCAGCACATATGTCTGAAAGTGGATATGACACCTAGGGAACTCACGGCGGTGGTGAATGGCAACTGCCAGAAGCAGCAGCACAGCTCTTACAGTGCCAAAACAACTCCACCTGCCTCATGAACTTCACATACCATCAGCTGTGCTAGCAGCTATCTAGGAAACCCTCTTTGGTCACTTCCGGTCCAAAGCCCATTGAACCCAGTGGGATGGAATCAAGCAGGTTGAGCACCCACACTAAACTTACATGGAGCTCCTCACTCAAGGCACTCAAAACTCCACAGCCAAACACAAGTTCAGCGCAAAAGCCATTTCCCGCTGCCATGGAAACCAAGTGCTCTGGCACCACATATGTCTGAAAGTGAAAATGACACCTAGGGAACTCAGGGCGGTGGTGAATGGCAACTGCCAGAAGCAGCAGCACAGCTCTTCCAGTGCCAAAACAACTCCACCTGCCTCATGAACTTCACATACCATCAGCTGTGCTAGCAGCTATCTAGGAAGCCTTGTTTGGTCAGATCCGTTCCAATGCCCATTGAGCCCAGTGGGATGGAATCAAGCAGGTTGAGCACCCACATGAAACAAACATGCACCTCCTCACTCAAGGCACAGAAAACTCCACTGCCAAACACAAGTTCAGCGCAAAAGCCATTTCTCGCTGCCATGGAAACCAAATGCTCTGGCACCACATATGTCTGAAAGTGGATATGACACCTAGGGAACTCAGGGCGGTGGTGAATGGCAACTGCCCGAAGCAGCAGCACAGCTCTTCCAGTGACAAAACAACTTCACCTGCCTCATGAACTTCACATACCATCAGCTGTGCTAGCAGCGTTGTAGGAAACCGTGTTTGGTCACGTCCAGACCAATGCACATTGAGCCCAGTGGGATGGAATCAAGCAGGTTGAGCACCCACACTAAACTAAAATGCAGCTCCTCACTCAAGGCGCTCAAAACTCCACTGCGAAACACAAGTTCAGCGCCAAAGCCATTTCCCGCTGCCATGGAAACCAAGTGCTCTGGCACCACATATGTCTGAAAGTGGATATGACACCTAGGGAACTCACGGCGGTGGTGAATGGCAACTGCCCGAAGCAGCACCACAGCTCTTCCAGTGCCAAAACAACTCCACCTGCCTCATGAACTTCACATACCATCAGCTGTGCTAGCAGCGTTCTAGGAAACCCTGTTTGGTCACTTCCGGTCCAATGCCCATTGAGCCCAGTTTGATGGAATCAAGCAGGTTGAGCACCCACACTAAACTTACATGGAGCTCCTCACTCTAGGCGCTCAAAACTCCACTGCCAAACACAAGTTCAGCGCAAAAGCCATTTCCCGCTGCCATGGAAACCAAGTGCTCTGGCAGCACATATGTCTGAAAGTGGATATGACACCTAGGGAACTCAGGGCGGTGGTGAATGGCAACTGCCCGAAGCAGCAGCACAGCTCTTCCAGTGCCAAACAACTCCACCTGCCTCATGAACTTCACATACCATCAGCTGTGCAAGCAGCTATCGAGGAAACCGTGTTTGGTCACTTCCGGTCCAATGCCCATTGAGCCCAGTGGGATGGAATCAAGCAGGTTGAGCACCCACACTAAACTAACATGGAGCTCCTCATTCAAGGCACTCAAAACTCCACAGCCAAACACAAGTTCAGCTCAAGAGACATTTCCCGCTGCCATGGAAACCAAATGCTCTGGCACCACATATGTCTGAAAGTGGATATGACACCTAGGGAACTCACGGCGGTGGTGAATGGCAACTGCCCGAAGCAGCAGCACAACTCTTCCAGTGCCAAAACATCTCCACCTGCCTCATGAACTTCACATACCATTAGCTGTGCTAGCAGCTATCTAGGAAACCCTGTTTGGTCACTTCCGCACCAATGCCCATTGAGCCCAATGGGATGGAATCAAGCAGGTTGAGCACCCACACTAAACTAACATGGAGCTCCTCACTCAAGGCACTCAAAACTCCACTTCCAAACACAAGTTCAGCGCAAAAGCCATTTCTCAGTGCCATGGAAACCAAATGCTCTGGAAGCACATATGTCTGAAAGTGGATATGACACCTAGGGAACTCAGGGCCGTGGTCAATGGCAACTGCCCGAAGCAGCAGCACAACTCTTCCAGTGCCAAAACAACTTCACCTGCCTCATGAACTTCACATACCATCAGCTGTGCTAGCAGCGTTGTAGGAAACCGTGTTTGGTCACGTCCAGACCAATGCACATTGAGCCAAGTGGGATGGAATCAAGCAGGTTGAGCACCCACACTAAACTAACATGGAGCTCCTCACTCAAGGCACTCAAAACTCCACTGCCAAACACAAGTTCAGCGCAAAAGCCATTTCCCGCTGCCATGGAAACCAAGTGCTCTGGCAGCACAAATGTCTGAAAGTGGATATGACACCTAGGGAACTCTGGGCGGTGGTGAATGGCAACTGCCCGAAGCAGCAGCACAGCTCTTCCAGTGCCAAAACAACTCCACCTGCCTCATGAACTTCACATACCATCAGCTGTGCTAGCAGCTATCTAGGAAACCCTGTTTGGTCACTTCCGGTCCAAAGCCCATTGAACCCAGTGGGATGGAATCAAGCAGGTTGAGCACCCACACTAAACTTACATGGAGCTCCTCACTCAAGGCACTCAAAACTCCACAGCCAAACACAAGTTCAGCGCAAAAGCGATTTCCCGCTGCCATGGAAACCAAGTGCTCTGGCACCACATATGTCTGAAAGTGAAAATGACACCTAGGGAACTCAGGGCGGTGGTGAATGGCAACTGCCAGAAGCAGCAGCACAGCTCTTCCAGTGCCAAAACAACTCCACCTGCCTCATGAACTTCACATACCATCAGCTGTGCTAGCAGCTATCTAGGAAGCCTTGTTTGGTCAGATCCGGTCCAATGCCCATTGAGCCCAGTGGGATGGAATCAAGCAGGTTGAGCACCCACATGAAACAAACATGCACCTCCTCACTCAAGGCACAGAAAACTCCACTGCCAAACACAAGTTCAGCGCAAAAGCCATTTCTCGCTGCCATGGAAACCAAATGCTCTGGCACCACATATGTCTGAAAGTGGATATGACACCTAGGGAACTCAGGGCGGTGGTGAATGGCAACTGCCCGAAGCAGCAGCACAGCTCTTCCAGTGACAAAACAACTTCACCTGCCTCATGAACTTCACATACCATCAGCTGTGCTAGCAGCGTTGTAGGAAACCGTGTTTGGTCACGTCCAGACCAATGCACATTGAGCCCAGTGGGATGGAATCAAGCAGGTTGAGCACCCACACTAAACTAAAATGCAGCTCCTCACTCAAGGCGCTCAAAACTCCACTGCGAAACACAAGTTCAGCGCCCAAGCCATTTCCCGCTGCCATGGAAACCAAGTGCTCTGGCACCACATATGTCTGAAAGTGGATATGACACCTAGGGAACTCACGGCGGTGGTGAATGGCAACTGCCCGAAGCAGCAGCACAGCTCTTCCAGTGCCAAAACAACTCCACCTGCCTCATGAACTTCACATACCATCAGCTGTACTAGCAGCGTTCTAGGAAACCCTGTTTGGTCACTTCCGGTCCAATGCCCATTGAGCCCAGTTTGATGGAATCAAGCAGGTTGAGCACCCACACTAAACTTACATGGAGCTCCTCACTCTAGGCGCTCAAAACTCCACTGCCAAACACAAGTTCAGCGCAAAAGCCATTTCCCGCTGCCATGGAAACCAAGTGCTCTGGCAGCACATATGTCTGAAAGTGGATATGACACCTAGGGAACTCAGGGCGGTGGTGAATGGCAACTGCCCGAAGCAGCAGCACAGCTCTTCCAGTGCCAAACAACTCCACCTGCCTCATGAACTTCACATACCATCAGCTGTGCTAGCAGCTATCTAGGAAACTCTGTTTGGTCACTTCCGGTCCAATGCCCATTGAGCCCAGTGGGATGGAATCAAGCAGGTTGAGCACCCACACTAAACTAACATGGAGCTCCTCATTCAAGGCACTCAAAACTCCACAGCCAAACACAAGTTCAGCTCAAGAGCCATTTCCCGCTGCCATGGAAACCAAATGCTCTGGCACCACATATGTCTGAAAGTGGATATGACACCTAGGGAACTCACGGCGGTGGTGAATGGCAACTGCCCGAAGCAGCAGCACAACTCTTCCAGTGCCAAAACATCTCCACCTGCCTCATGAACTTCACATACCATTAGCTGTGCTAGCAGCTATCTAGGAAACCCTGTTTGGTCACTTCCGCACCAATGCCCATTGAGCCCAATGGGATGGAATCAAGCAGGTTGAGCACCCACACTAAACTAACATGGAGCTCCTCACTCAAGGCACTCAAAACTCCACTTCCAAACACAAGTTCAGCGCAAAAGCCATTTCTCACTGCCATGGAAACCAAATGCTCTGGAAGCACATATGTCTGAAAGTGGATATGACACCTAGGGAACTCAGGGCCGTGGTCAATGGCAACTGCCCGAAGCAGCAGCACAACTCTTCCAGTGCCAAAACAACTTCACCTGCCTCATGAACTTCACATACCATCAGCTGTGCTAGCAGCGTTGTAGGAAACCGTGTTTGGTCACGTCCAGACCAATGCACATTGAGCCAAGTGGGATGGAATCAAGCAGGTTGAGCACCCACACTAAACTAACATGGAGCTCCTCACTCAAGGCACTCAAAACTCCACTGCCAAACACAAGTTCAGCGCAAAAGCCATTTCCCGCTGCCATGGAAACCAAGTGCTCTGGCAGCACAAATGTCTGAAAGTGGATATGACACCTAGGGAACTCTGGGCGGTGGTGAATGGCAACTGCCCGAAGCAGCAGCACAGCTCTTCCAGTGCCAAAACAACTCCACCTGCCTCATGAACTTCACATACCATCAGCTGTGCTAGCAGCTATCTAGGAAACCCTGTTTGGTCACTTCCGGTCCAAAGCCCATTGAACCCAGTGGGATGGAATCAAGCAGGTTGAGCACCCACACTAAACTTACATGGAGCTCCTCACTCAAGGCACTCAAAACTCCACAGCCAAACACAAGTTCAGCGCAAAAGCCATTTCCCGCTGCCATGGAAACCAAGTGCTCTGGCACCACATATGTCTGAAAGTGAATATGACACCTAGGGAACTCAGGGCGGTGGTGAATGGCAACTGCCCGAAGCAGCAGCACAGCTCTTCCAGTGCCAAAACAACTCCACCTGCCTCATGAACTTCACATACCATCAGCTGTGCTAGCAGCTATCTAGGAAGCCCTGTTTGGTCAGATCCGGTCCAATGCCCATTGAGCCCAGTGGGATGGAATCAAGCAGGTTGAGCACCCACATGAAACAAACATGCACCTCCTCACTCAAGGCACAGAAAACTCCACTGCCAAACACAAGTTCAGCGCAAAAGCCATTTCTCGCTGCCATGGAAACCAAATGATCTGGAAGCACATATGTCTGAAAGTGAATATGACACCTAGGGAACTCAGGGCCGTGGTCAATGGCAACTGCCCGAAGCAGCAGCACAGCTCTTCCAGTGCCAAAACAACTTCACCTGCCTCATGAACTTCACATACCATCAGCTGTGCTAGCAGCGTTGTAGGAAACCGTGTTTGGTCACGTCCAGACCAATGCACATTGAGCCCAGTGGGATGGAATCAAGCAGGTTGAGCACCCACACTAAACTAAAATGCAGCTCCTCATTCAAGGCACTCAAAACTCCACAGCCAAACACAAGTTCAGCTCAAAAGCCATTTCCCGCTGCCATGGAAACCAAATGCTCTGGCACCACATATGTCTGAAAGTGGATATGACACCTAGGGAACTCACGGCGGTGGTGAATGGCAACTGCCCGAAGCAGCAGCACAACTCTTCCAGTGCCAAAACAACTCCACCTGCCTCATGAACTTCACATACCATTAGCTGTGCTAGCAGCTATCTAGGAAACCCTGTTTGGTCACTTCCGGTCCAATGCCCATTGAGCCCAATGGGATGGAATCAAGCAGGTTGAGCACCCACACCAAACTAAAATGCAGCTCCTCACTCAAGGCGCTCAAAACTCCACTTCCAAACACAAGTTCAGCGCAAAAGCCATTTCTCACTGCCATGGAAACCAAATGCTCTGGCACCACATATGTCTGAAAGTGGATATGACACCTAGGGAACTCAGGGCCGTGGTCAATGGCAACTGCCCGAAGCAGCAGCACAGCTCTTCCAGTGCCAAAACAACTTCACCTGCCTCATGAACTTCACATACCATTAGCTGTGCTAGCAGCTGTCTAGGAAACCCTGTTTGGTCATTTCCGGTCCAATGCCCATTGAGCCCAGTGGGATGGAATCAAGCAGGTTGATCACCCACATTAAACTTAAATGGAGCTCCTCACTCAAGGCGATCAAAACTCCACAGCAAAACACAAGTTCATTGCCCAAGCCATTTCCCGCTGCCATGGAAAGCAAGTGCTCTGGCAGCACATATGTCTGAAAGAGAATATGACACCTAGGGAACTCACGGCGGTGGTGAATGGCAACTGCCCGAAGCAGCAGCACAGCTCTTCCAGTGCCAAACAACTCCACCTGCCTCATGAAAATACATACCACCAGCTGTGCTAGCAGCTATCTAGGAAACCCTGTTAGGTAACTTCTGGTCCAATGCCCATTGAGCCCAGTGGGATGGAATCAAGCAGGTTGAGCACCCACACTAAACTAACTTGGAGCTCCTCACTCAAGGCACTCAAAACTCCACTGCCAAACACAAGTTCAGCGCAAAAGCCATTTCCCGCTGCCATGGAAACCAAGTGCTCTGGCACCACATATGTCTGAAAGTGGATATGACACCTAGGGAACTCAGGGCGGTGGTGAATGGCAACTGCCCGAAGCAGCAGCACAGCTCTTCCAGTGCCAAAACAACTCCGCCTGCCTCATGAACTTCACATACCATCAGCTGTGCTAGCAGCTATCTAGGAAACCCTGTTTGGTCACTTCCGGTCCAATGCCCATTGAGCCCAGCGGGATGGAATCAAGCAGGTTGAGCACCCACACTAAACTAATATGGAGCTCCTCATTCAAGGCACTAAAAAGTCCACTGATAAACACAAGTTCAGTGCCCAAGCCATTTCCGGCTGCCATGGAAACCAAGTGCTCTGGCACCACATATGTCTGAAAGTGGATATGACACCTAGGGAACTCAGGGCGGTGGTGAATGGCAACTGCCCGAAGCAGCAGCACAGCTCTTCCAGTGCCAAAACTACTCCACCTGCCTCATGAACTTCACATAATATCAACTGTGCTAGCAGCTGTCTAGGAAACCCTGTTTGGTCACTTCCGGTCCAATGCCCATTGAGCCCAGTGGGATGGAATCAAGCAGGTTGAGCACCCACACTAAACTTAAATGGAGATCCTCACTCAAGCCGCTCAAAACTCCAGAGCAAAGCACAAGTTCAGCGCCCAAGCCATTTCCCGCTGCCATGGAAACCAAGTGCTCTGGCACCACATATGTCAGAAAGAGAATATGACACCTAGGGAACTCAGGGCGGTTTTGAATGGCAACTGCCCGAAGCAGCAGCACAGCTCTTCCAGTGCCAAAACAACTCCACCTCAGTCATGAACTTCACATACCATCAGCTGTGCTAGCAGCTATCTGGGAAACCCTGTTTGGTCACTTCCGGTTAAATGCTTATTGAGTCCAGTGGGATGGATTCAAGCAGGTTGAGCACCCACACTAAACTAACATGGATCTCCTCACTCAAGGCACTCAAAACTCCACTGACAAACACAAGTTCAGCTCAAAAGCCATTTCCTGCTGCCATGGAAACCAAGTGCTCTGGCAGCACATATGTCTGAAAGTGGATATGACACCTTGGGAACTCAGTGCGGTGGTGAATGGCAACTGCCCGAAGCAGCAGCACAGCTCTTCCAGTGCCAAAACAACTCCACCTGCCTCATTCACTTCACATACCATCAGCTGTGCTAGCAGCTATCTGGGAAACCCTGTTTGGTTACTTCCGGTCCAATGCCCATTGAGCCCAGTGGGATGGAATGAAGCAGGTTGAGCACCCACACTAAACTTACATGGAGCTCTTTACTCAAGGCGCTCAAAACTCCAGTGCCAAACACAAGTTCACCGCAAAATTCATTTTCCGCTGTCATGGAAACCATGGAAACCAAGTGCTCTGGCAGCACATATGTCTGAAAGTGGATATGACACCTAGGGAACTCAGGGCGGTGGTGAATGGCAACTGCCCGAAGCAGCAGCACAGCTCTTCCAGTGCCAAAACAACTCCACCTGCCTCATGAACTTCACATACCATCAGCTGTGCTAGCAGCTGTCTAGGAAACCCTGTTTGGTCACTTCCGGTCCAATGCCCGTTGAGCCCAGTGGGATGGAATCAAGCAGGTTGAGCAGCCAAACTAAACTAATTTGGAGCTCCTCACTCAAGGCACTCAAAACTCCACTGCCAAACACAAGTTCAGTGCAAATGCCATTTTCTGCTGCCATGAAACCAAGTGCTCTGGCACCACATATGTCTGAAAGTGGATATGACACCTAGGGAACTCAGGTCCGTGGTCAATGGCAACTGCCCGAAGCAGCAGCACAGCTCTTCCAGTGCCAAAACAACTCCACCTGCCTCATGAACTTCACATACCATCAGCTGTGCTAGCAGCGTTCTAGGAAACCCTGTTTGGTCACTTCCGGTCCAATGCCCATTGAGCCCAGTGTGATGGAATCAAGCAGGTTGAGCACCCACACTAAACTAACTTGGAGCTCCTCACTCAAGGCGCTCAAAACTCCACTGCCAAACACAAGTTCAGCGCAAAAGCCATTTCCCACTGCCATGGAAACCAAGTGCTCTGGCAGCACATATGTCTGAAAGTGGATATGACACCTAGGGAACTCATGGCCCTGGTGAATGGCAACTGCCCCAAGCAGAGGCACAGCTCTTTCAGTGCCAATGAACTCCACCTGCCTCATGAACTTCACATACCATCAGCTGTGCTAACAGCTATCTAGGAAGCCCTGTTTGGTCACTTCCGGTCCAATGCCCATTGAGCCCAGTGGGATGGAATCAAGCAGGTTGAGCACCCACACTAAACTAACATAGAGCTCCTCACTCAAGGCACTCAAATCTCCACTGCCAAACACAAGTTCAGCGCCCAAGCCATTTCCTGCTGCCATGGAAACCAAGTGCTCTGGCAGCACATATGTCTGAAAGTGGATATAACACCTAGGGAACTCAGGGCGGTGGTGAATGGCAACTGCCCGAAGCAGCAGCACAGCTCTTCCAGTGCCAAACAACTCCACCTGCCACAGGAACTTCACATACCATCAGCTGTGCTAGCAGCTATCTAGGAAACCCTGTTTGGTCACTTCCGGTCCAATGCCCATTGAGCCCAGTGGGATGGAATCAAGCAGGTTGAGCACCCACACTAAACTAAAATGCAGCTCCTCACTCAAGGCACTCAAAACTCCACAGCCAAACACAAGTTCAGCGCCCAAGGCATTTCCCGCTGCCATGGAAACCAAGTGCTCTGGCACCACATATGTCTGAAAGTGGATATGACACCTAGGGAACTCAGAGCCATGGTGAATGGCAACTGCCCGAAGCAGCAGCACAGCTCTTCCAGTGCCAAACATCTCCACCTCAGTCATGAACTTCACATACCATCAGCTGTGCTAGCAGCTATCTTGGAAACCCTGTTTGGTCACTTCTGGTTAAATGCTTATTGAGTCCAGTGGGATGGAATCAAGCAGGTTGAGCACCCACACTAAACTTACATGGAGCTCTTTACTCAAGGCACTCAAAACTCCACAGCCAAACACAAGTTCACCGCAAAATTCATTTTCCGCTGTCATGGAAACCAAGTGCTCTGGCACCACATATGTCTGAAAGTGGATATGACACCTAGGGAACTCAGGGCGGTGGTGAATGGCAACTGCCCGAAGCAGCAGCACAGCTCTTCCAGTGCCAAACAACTCCACCTGCCTCATGAACTTCACATACCATCAGCTGTGCTAGCAGCTATCTAGGAAACCCTGTTTGGTCACTTCCGGTCCAATGCCCATTGAGCCCAGTGGGATGGAATCAAGGACGTTGAGCACCCACACTAAACTAACTTGGAGCTCCTCACTCAAGGCGCTCAAAACTGCACAGCAAAACACAAGTTCAGCGCAAAAGCCATTTCCCGCTACCATGGAAACCAAGTGCTCTGGCACCACATATGTCTGAAAGTGGATATGACACCTAGGGAACTCAGGGCGGTGGTGAATGGCAACTGCCTGAAGCAGCAGCACAGCTCTTCCAGTGCCAAAACAACTCCACCTGCCTCATGAACTTCACATACCATCAGCTGTGCTAGCAGCTATCCAGGAAGCCCTGTTTGGTCACTTCCGGTCCTATGCCCATTGAGCCCAGTAGGATGGAATCAAGCAGGTTGAGCATCCACAATAAACTAACATGCAGCTCCTCACTCAAGGCACACAAAACTACACAGCCAAACACAAGTTCAGCGCAAAAGCCATTTCTCGCTGCCATGGAAACCAAATGCTCTGGCACCACATATGTCTGAAAATGGATATGACACCTAGGGAACTCAGGACGGTATTGAATGGCAACTGCCCGAAGCAGCAGCACAGCTCTTCCAGTGCCAAACAACTCCACCTGCCTCATGAACTTCACATGCCATCAGCTGTGCTAGCAGCGTTCTAGGAAGCCCTGTTTGTTCACTTCCAGTCCAATGCACATTGAGCCCAGTGGGATGGAATCAAGCAGGTTGAGCACCCACACTAAACTAAAATGCAGCTCCTCACTCAAGGCACTCAAAACTCCACTGCCAAACACAAGTTCAGCGCAAAAGCCATTTCCCGCTGCCATGGAAACCCAATGCTCTGGCAGCACATATGTCTGAAAGTGGATATGACACCTAGGGAACTCATGGCCCTGGTGAATGGCAACTGCCCCAAGCAGAGGCACAGCTCTTCCAGTGCCAATGAACTCCACCTGCCTCATGAACTTCACATACCATCAGCTGTGCTAGCAGCTATTTAGGAAGCCCTGTTTGGTCACTTCCGGTCCAATGCCCATTGAGCCCAGTGGGATGGAATCAAGCAGGTTGAGCACCCACACTAAACTAACATGGAGCTCCTCACTCAAGGCACTCAAAACTCCACTGCCAAACACAAGTTCAGCGCCCAAGCCATTTCCTGCTGCCATGGAAACCAAGTGCTCGGGCAGCACATGTCTGAAAGTGGATATAACACCTAGGGAAATCAGGGCGGTGGTGAATGGCAACTGCCCGAAGCAGCAGCACAGCTCTTCCAGTGCCAAACAACTCCACCTGCCACAGGAACTTCACATACCATCAGCTGTGCTAGCAGCTATCTAGGAAGCCCTGTTTGTTCACTTCCAGTCCAATGCCCATTGAGCCCAGTGGGATGGAATCAAGCAGGTTGAGCACCCACACTAAACTAAAATGCAGTCCTCACTCCAGGCACTCAAAACTCCACTGCCAAACACAAGTTCAGCGCCCAAGCCATTTCCCTCTGCCATGGAAACCAAGTGCTCTGGCAGCACATATGTCTGAAAGTGGATATGACACCTAGGGAACTAAGGACGGTATTGAATGGCAACTGCCCTAAGCAGTGGCACAGCTCTTCCAGTGCCAAACAACTCCACCTCAGTCATGAACTTCACATACCATCAGCTGTGCTAGCAGCTATCTAGGAAACCCTGTTTGGTCACTTCCGGTCCAATGCCCATTGAGCCGAGTGGGATGGAATCAAGCAGGTTGAGCACCCACACTAAACTTACATGGAGCTCCTCACTCAAGGCACTCAAAACTCCACAGGCAAACACAAGTTCAGCGCCCAAGCCATTTCCCGCTGCCATGGAAACCAAGTGCTCTGGCAGCACATATGTCTGAAAGTGGATATGACACCTAGGGAACTCAGTGAGGTGGTGAATGGCAACTGTCCGAAGCAGCAGCACAGCTCTTCCAGTGCCAAAACAACTCCACCTGCCTCATGAACTTCACATACCATCAGCTGTGCCAGCAGCTATCTAGGAAGCCCTGTTTGGTCACTTCCGGTCCAATGCCCATTGAGCCCAGTTTGATGGAATCAAGCAGGTTGAGCACCCACACTAAACTAACATGGAGCTCCTCACTCAAGGCGCTCAAAACTCCACTGCCAAACACAGGTTCAGCGCAAAAGCCATTTCCCGCTGCCATGGAAACCAAGTGCTCTGGCACCACATATGTCTGAAAGTGGATATGACACCTAGGGAACTCAGGAGGGTATTGAATGGCAACTGCCCTAGGCAGTGGCACAGCTCTTCCAGTGCCAAACAACTCCACCTCAGTCATGAACTTCACATACCATCAGCTGTGCTAGCAGCTATCTAGGAAGCCGTGTTTGGTCACTTCCGGTCCAATGCCCATTGAGCCCAGTGGGATGGAATCAAGCAGGTTGAGCACTCACACTAAACTTACATGGAGCTCCTCACTCAAGGCGCTCAAAACACAAGAGCAAAACAAAAGTTCAGCGCAAAAGCCATTTCCGGCTGCCATGGAAACCAAGTGCTCTGGCACCACATATGTCTGAAAGTGGATATGACACCTAGGGAACTCAGTGAGGTGGTGCATGGCAACTGCCCGAAGCAGCAGCACAGCTCTTCCAATGCCAAAACAACTCCACCTGCCTCATGAACTTCACATACCATCAGCTGTGCTAGCAGCTATCTAGGAAACCGTGTTTGGTAACTTCCGGTCCAATGCCCATTGAGCCAGTTTGATGGAGTCAAGCAGGTTGAGCACCCACACTAAACTAACTTGGAGCTCCTCACTCAAGGCACTCTAAACTCCACAGCCAAACACAGGTTCAGCTCAAAAGCAATTTCCCGCTGCCATGGAAACCAAGTGCTCTGGCACCACATATGTCTGAATGTGGATATGACACCTAGGGAACTCAGGACGGTATTGAATGGCAACTGCCCGAAGCAGTGGCACAGCTCTTCCAGTGTCAAACAACTCCACCTCAGTAATGAACTTCACATACCATCAGCTGTGCTAGCAGCTATCTAGGAAGCCCTGTTTGGTCACTTCCGGTCCAATGCCCATTGAGCCCAGTGGGATGGAATCAAGCAGGTTGAGCACCCACATTAACTAACATGGATCTCCTCACTCAAGGCACTCAAAATTCCACTGCCAAACACAAGTTCAGCGCCCAAGCCATTTCTCGCTGCCATATAAACCGAATGCTCTGGCACCACATATGTCTGAAAGAGGATATGACACCTAGGGAACTCATGGCCCTGGTGAATGGCAACTGCCCGAAGCAGCAGGACAGCTCTTCCAGTGCCAAAACAACTCCACCTGCCTCATGAACTTCACATACCGTCAACTGTGGTAGCAGCGTACTTAGAAACCCTGTTTGTTCGCTTCCGGTCCAATGCCCATTGAGCCCAGTGGGATGGAATCAAGCAGGTTGAGCATCCACACTAAACTAACATGGAGCTCCTCACTCAAGGCACTCAAAACTCCACAGCCAAATAGAAGTTCAGCGCCAAAGCCATTTCTCGCTGCCATGAAAACCAAGTGCTCTGGCACCACATATGTCTGAAGGTGGATATGACACCTAGGGAACTCATGGCCCTGGTGAATGGCACCTGCCCCAAGCAGCAGCACAGCTCTTCCAGTGCCAAAACAACTCCACCTGCCTCATTAACTTCACATAATATCAACTGTGCTTGCAGCTGTCTAGGAAACCCTGTTTGGTCACTTCCGGTCCAATGCCCATTGAGCCCAGTGGGATGGAATCAAGCAGGTTGAGCATCCACACTAAACTAACATGGAGCTCCTCACTCAAGGCACTCAAAACTCCAGTGCCAAACACAAGTTCAGCGCAAATGCCATTTCCCGCTGCCATGAAAACCAAGTGCTCTGGCAGCACATATGTCTGAAAGTGGATATGACACCTAGGGAACTCAGGGCGGTGGTGAATGGCAACTGCCCGAAGCAGCAGCACAGCTCTTCCAGTGCCAAACAACTCCACCTGCCTCATGAACTTCACATACCATCAGCTGTGCTAGCAGCTATCTAGGAAGCCGTGTTTGGTCACTTCCGGTCCAATGCCCATTGAGCCCAGTGGGATGGAATCAAGCAGGTTGAGCACCCACACTAAACTAACATGGAGCTCCTCACTCAAGGCACTCAAAACTCCACTGCCAAACACAAGTTCAGCGCCCAAGCCATTTCCTGCTGCCATGGAAACCAAGTGCTCTGGCAGCACATGTCTGAAAGTGGATATAACACCTAGGGAACTCAGGGCGGTGGTGAATGGCAACTGCCCGAAGCAGCAGCACAGCTCTTCCAGTGCCAAACAACTCCACCTGCCACAGGAACTTCACATACCATCAGCTGTGCTAGCAGCTATCTAGGAAACCCTGTTTGGTCACTTCCGGTCCAATGCCCATTGAGCCCAGTGGGATGGAATCAAGCAGGTTGAGCACCCACACTAAACTAAAATGCAGCTCCTCACTCAAGGCACTCAAAACTCCACAGCCAAACACAAGTTCAGCGCCCAAGGCATTTCCCGCTGCCATGGAAACCAAGTGCTCTGGCACCACATATGTCTGAAAGTGGATATGACACCTAGGGAACTCAGAGCCATGGTGAATGGCAACTGCCCGAAGCAGCAGCACAGCTCTTCCAGTGCCAAACATCTCCACCTCAGTCATGAACTTCACATACAATCAGCTGTGCTAGCAGCTATCTTGGAAACCCTGTTTGGTCACTTCTGGTTAAATGCTTATTGAGTCCAGTGGGATGGAATCAAGCAGGTTGAGCACCCACACTAAACTTACATGGAGCTCTTTACTCAAGGCGCTCAAAACTCCACAGCCAAACACAAGTTCACCGCAAAATTCATTTTCCGCTGTCATGGAAACCAAGTGCTCTGGCACCACATATGTCTGAAAGTGGATATGACACCTAGGGAACTCAGGGCGGTGGTGAATGGCAACTGCCCGAAGCAGCAGCACAGCTCTTCCAGTGCCAAAACAACTCCACTTGCCTCATGAACTTCACATACCATCAAATGTGCTAGCAGCTATCTAGGAAGCCCTATTTGATCACTTCCGGTCCAATGCCCATTGAGCCCAGTGGGATGGAATTAAGCAGGTTGAGCATCCACACTAAACTAACATGGAGCTCCTCACTCAAGGCGCTCAAAACTCCACTGCCAAACACAATTTCAGCGCCCAAGCCATTTCCCGCTGCCATGAAAACCAACTGCTCTGAAAGCACATATATCTGAAAGTGGATATGACACCTAGGGAACTCAGGGCGGTGGTGAATGGCAACTGCCTGAAGCAGCAGCACAGCTCTTCCAGTGCCAAAACAACTCCACCTGCCTCATTAACTTCACATACAAAAACTGTGCTAGCAGCTATCCAGGAAGCCCTGTTTGGTCACTTCCGGTCCTATGCCCATTGAGCCCAGTAGGATGGAATCAAGCAGGTTGAGCATCCACACTAAACTAACATGCAGCTCCTCACTCAAGGCACACAAAACTACACAGCCAAACACAAGTTCAGCGCAAAAGCCATTTCTCGCTGCCATGGAAACCAAATGCTCTGGCACCACATATGTCTGAAAATGGATATGACACCTAGGGAACTCAGGACGGTATTGAATGGCAACTGCCCGAAGCAGCAGCACAGCTCTTCCAGTGCCAAACAACTCCACCTGCCTCATGAACTTCACATGCCATCAGCTGTGCTAGCAGCGTTCTAGGAAGCCCTGTTTGTTCACTTCCAGTCCAATGCACATTGAGCCCAGTGGGATGGAATCAAGCAGGTTGAGCACCCACACTAAACTAAAATGCAGCTCCTCACTCAAGGCACTCAAAACTCCACTGCCAAACACAAGTTCAGCGCAAAAGCCATTTCCCGCTGCCATGGAAACCCAATGCTCTGGCAGCACATATGTCTGAAAGTGGATATGACACCTAGGGAACTCATGGCCCTGGTGAATGGCAACTGCCCCAAGCAGAGGCACAGCTCTTTCAGTGCCAATGAACTCCACCTGCCTCATGAACTTCACATACCATCAGCTGTGCTAGCAGCTATCTAGGAAGCCCTGTTTGGTCACTTCCGGTCCAATGCCCATTGAGCCCAGTGGGATGGAATCAAGCAGGTTGAGCACCCACACTAAACTAACATGGAGCTCCTCACTCAAGGCACTCAAAACTCCACTGCCAAACACAAGTTCAGCGCAAAAGCCATTTCCGGCTGCCATGGAAACCAAGTGCTCTGGCAGCACATGTCTGAAAGTGGATATAACACCTAGGGAACTCAGGGCGGTGGTGAATGGCAACTGCCCGAAGCAGCAGCACAGCTCTTCCAGTGCCAAACAACTCCACCTGCCACAGGAACTTCACATACCATCAGCTGTGCTAGCAGCTATCTAGGAAGCCCTGTTTGTTCACTTCCAGTCCAATGCCCATTGAGCCCAGTGGGATGGAATCAAGCAGGTTGAGCACCCACACTAAACTAAAATGCAGTCCTCACTCCAGGCACTCAAAACTCCACTGCCAAACACAAGTTCAGCGCCCAAGCCATTTCCCTCTGCCATGGAAACCAAGTGCTCTGGCAGCACATATGTCTGAAAGTGGATATGACACCTAGGGAACTAAGGACGGTATTGAATGGCAACTGCCCTAAGCAGTGGCACAGCTCTTCCAGTGCCAAACAACTCCACCTCAGTCATGAACTTCACATACCATCAGCTGTGCTCGCACCTATCTAGGAAACCCTGTTTGGTCACTTCCGGTCCAATGCCCATTGAGCCGAGTGGGATGGAATCAAGCAGGTTGAGCACCCACACTAAACTTACATGGAGCTCCTCACTCAAGGCACTCAAAACTCCACAGGCAAACACAAGTTCAGCGCCCAAGCGATTTCCCGCTGCCATGGAAACCAAGTGCTCTGGCAGCACATATGTCTGAAAGTGGATATGACACCTAGGGAACTCAGTGAGGTGGTGAATGGCAACTGTCCGAAGCAGCAGCACAGCTCTTCCAGTGCCAAAACAACTCCACCTGCCTCATGAACTTCACATACCATCAGCTGTGCCAGCAGCTATCTAGGAAGCCCTGTTTGGTCACTTCCGGTCCAATGCCCATTGAGCCCAGTGGGATGGAATCAAGCAGGTTGAGCACCCACACTAAACTAACATGGAGCTCCTCACTCAAGGCGCTCAAAACTCCACTGCCAAACACAGGTTCAGCGCAAAAGCTATTTCCCGCTGCCATGGAAACCAAGTGCTCTGGCACCACATATGTCTGAAAGTGGATATGACACCTAGGGAACTCAGGAGGGTATTGAACGGCAACTGCCCTAGGCAGTGGCACAGCTCTTCCAGTGCCAAACAACTCCACCTCAGTCATGAACTTCACATACCATCAGCTGTGCTAGCAGCTATCTAGGAAGCCGTGTTTGGTCACTTCCGGTCCAATGCCCATTGAGCCCAGTGGGATGGAATCAAGCAGGTTGAGCACTCACACTAAACTTACCTGGAGCTCCTCACTCAAGGCGCTCAAAACACAAGAGCAAAACAAAAGTTCAGCGCAAAAGCCATTTCCGGCTGCCATGGAAACCAAGTGCTCTGGCACCACATATGTCTGAAAGTGGATATGACACCTAGGGAACTCAGTGAGGTGGTGAATGGCAACTGCCCGAAGCAGCAGCACAGCTCTTCCAATGCCAAAACAACTCCACCTGCCTCATGAACTTCACATACCATCAGCTGTGCTAGCAGCTATCTAGGAAACCGTGTTTGGTAACTTCCGGTCCAATGCCCATTGAGCCAGTTTGATGGAGTCAAGCAGGTTGAGCACCCACACTAAACTAACATGGAGCTCCTCACTCAAGGCACTCTAAACTCCACAGCCAAACACAGGTTCAGCTCAAAAGCCATTTCCCGCTGCCATGGAAACCAAGTGCTCTGGCACCACATATGTCTGAATGTGGATATGACACCTAGGGAACTCAGGACGGTATTGAATGGCAACTGCCCGAAGCAGTGGCACAGCTCTTCCAGTGTCAAACAACTCCACCTCAGTAATGAACTTCACATACCATCAGCTGTGCTAGCAGCTATCTAGGAAGCCCTGTTTGGTCACTTCCGGTCCAATGCCCATTGAGCCCAGTGGGATGGAATCAAGCAGGTTGAGCACCCACATTAACTAACATGGATCTCCTCACTCAAGGCACTCAAAATTCCACTGCCAAACACAAGTTCAGCGCCCAAGCCATTTCTCGCTGCCATATAAACCGAATGCTCTGGCACCACATATGTCTGAAAGAGGATATGACACCTAGGGAACTCATGGCCCTGGTGAATGGCAACTGCCCGAAGCAGCAGGACAGCTCTTCCAGTGCCAAAACAACTCCACCTCAGTCATGAACTTCACATACCATCAACTGTGGTAGCAGCGTACTTAGAAACCCTGTTTGTTCGCTTCCGGTCCAATGCCCATTGAGCCCAGTGGGATGGAATCAAGCAGGTTGAGCATCCACACTAAACTAACATGGAGCTCCTCACTCAAGGCACTCAAAACTCCACAGCCAAATAGAAGTTCAGCGCCAAAGCCATTTCTCGCTGCCATGAAAACCAAGTGCTCTGGCAGCACATATGTCTGAAGGTGGATATGACACCTAGGGAACTCATGGCCCTGGAGAATGGCACCTGCCCCAAGCAGCAGCACAGCTCTTCCAGTGCCAAAACAACTCCACCTGCCTCATTAACTTCACATAATATCAACTGTGCTTGCAGCTGTCTAGGAAACCCTGTTTGGTCACTTCCGGTCCAATGCCCATTGAGCCCAGTGGGATGGAATCAAGCAGGTTGAGCACCCACACTAAACTAACATGCAGCACCTCACTCAAGGTACTCAAAACTCCACTGCCAAACACAAGTTCAGCTCCCAAGCCATTTCCCGCTGCCATGGAAACCAAGTGTTCTGGCACCACATATGTCTGAAAGTGGATATGACACCTAGGGAACTCATGGCCCTCGTGAATGGCAACTGCCCGAAGCAGCAGCACAGCTCTTCCAGTGCCAAAACAACTCCACCTGCCTCATGAACTTCACATACCATCAGCTGTGCTAGCAGCTATCTAGGAAACCCTGTTTCGTCACTTCTGGTCCAATGCCCATTGAGCCCAGTGGGATGGAATCAAGCAGGTTGAGCATCCACACTAAACTAACATGGAGCTCCTCACTCAAGGCACTCAAAACTCCACTGCCAAACACAAGTTCAGCGCAAATGCCATTTCCCGCTGCCATGAAAACCAAGTGCTCTGGCAGCACATATGTCTGAAAGTGGATATGACACCTAGGGAACTCAGGGCGGTGGTGAATGGCAACTGCCCGAAGCAGCAGCACAGCTCTTCCAGTGCCAAACAACTCCACCTGCCTCATGAACTTCACATACCATCAGCTGTGCTAGCAGCTATCTAGGAAGCCGTGTTTGGTCACTTCCGGTCCAATGCCCATTGAGCCCAGTGGGATGGAATCAAGCAGGTTGAGCACCCACACTAAACTTACATGGAGCTCCTCACTCAAGGCACTCAAAACTCCACTGCCAAACACAAGTTCAGCGCCCAAGCCATTTCCTGCTGCCATGGAAACCAAGTGCTCTGGCAGCACATGTCTGAAAGTGGATATAACACCTAGGGAACTCAGGGCGGTGGTGAATGGCAACTGCCCGAAGCAGCAGCACAGCTCTTCCAGTGCCAAACAACTCCACCTGCCACAGGAACTTCACATACCATCAGCTGTGCTAGCAGCTATCTAGGAAACCCTGTTTGGTCACTTCCGGTCCAATGCCCATTGAGCCCAGTGGGATGGAATCAAGCAGGTTGAGCACCCACACTAAACTAAAATGCAGCTCCTCACTCAAGGCCCTCAAAACTCCACAGCCAAACACAAGTTCAGCGCCCAAGGCATTTCCCGCTGCCATGGAAACCAAATGCTCTGGCACCACATATGTCTGAAAGTGGATATGACACCTAGGGAACTCAGAGCCATGGTGAATGGCAACTGCCCGAAGCAGCAGCACAGCTCTTCCAGTGCCAAACATCTCCACCTCAGTCATGAACTTCACATACCATCAGCTGTGCTAGCAGCTATCTTGGAAACCCTGTTTGGTCACTTCTGGTTAAATGCTTATTGAGTGCAGTGGGATGGAATCAAGCAGGTTGAGCACCCACACTAAACTTACATGGAGCTCTTTACTCAAGGCGCTCAAAACTCCACAGCCAAACACAAGTTCACCGCAAAATTCATTTTCCGCTGTCATGGAAACCAAGTGCTCTGGCACCACATATGTCTGAAAGTGGATATGACACCTAGGGAACTCAGGGCGGTGGTGAATGGCAACTGCCCGAAGCAGCAGCACAGCTCTTCCAGTGCCAAAACAACTCCACTTGCCTCATGAACTTCACATGCCATCAAATGTGCTAGCAGCTATCTAGGAAGCCCTATTTGATCACTTCCGGTCCAATGCCCATTGAGCCCAGTGGGATGGAATTAAGCAGGTTGAGCATCCACACTAAACTAACATGGAGCTCCTCACTCAAGGCGCTCAAAACTCCACTGCCAAACACAATTTCAGCGCCCAAGCCATTTCCCGCTGCCATGAAAACCAACTGCTCTGAAAGCACATATATCTGAAAGTGGATATGACACCTAGGGAACTCAGGGCGGTGGTGAATGGCAACTGCCTGAAGCAGCAGCACAGCTCTTCCAGTGCCAAAACAACTCCACCTGCCTCATGAACTTCACATACCATTAGCTGTGCTAGCAGCTATCCAGGAAGCCCTGTTTGGTCACTTCCGGTCCTATGCCCATTGAGCCCAGTAGGATGGAATCAAGCAGGTTGAGCATCCACACTAAACTAACATGCAGCTCCTCACTCAAGGCACACAAAACTACACAGCCAAACACAAGTTCAGCGCCCAAGCCATTTCTCGCTGCCATGGAAACCAAATGCTCTGGCACCATATATGTCTGAAAATGGATATGACACCTAGGGAACTCAGGACGGTATTGAATGGCAACTGCCCGAAGCAGCAGCACAGCTCTTCCAGTGCCAAACAACTCCACCTGCCTCATGAACTTCACATGCCATCAGCTGTGCTAGCAGCGTTCTAGGAAGCCCTGTTTGTTCACTTCCAGTCCAATGCACATTGAGCCCAGTGGGATGGAATCAAGCAGGTTGAGCACTCACACTAAACTTACATGGAGCTCCTCACTCAAGGCGCTCAAAACACAAGAGCAAAACAAAAGTTCAGCGCAAAAGCCATTTCCGGCTGCCATGGAAACCAAGTGCTCTGGCACCACATATGTCTGAAAGTGGATATGACACCTAGGGAACTCAGTGAGGGGGTGAATGGCAACTGCCCGAAGCAGCAGCACAGCTCTTCCAATGCCAAAACAACTCCACCTGCCTCATGAACTTCACATACCATCAGCTGTGCTAGCAGCTATCTAGGAAACCGTGTTTGGTAACTTCCGGTCCAATGCCCATTGAGCCAGTTTGATGGAGTCAAGCAGGTTGAGCACCCACACTAAACTAACTTGTAGCTCCTCACTCAAGGCACTCTAAACTCCACAGCCAAACACAGGTTCAGCTCAAAAGCCATTTCCCGCTGCCATGGAAACCAAGTGCTCTGGCACCACATATGTCTGAATGTGGATATGACACCTAGGGAACTCAGGACGGTATTGAATGGCAACTGCCCGAAGCAGTGGCACAGCTCTTCCAGTGTCAAACAACTCCACCTCAGTAATGAACTTCACATACCATCAGCTGTGCTAGCAGCTATCTAGGAAGCCCTGTTTGGTCACTTCCGGTCCAATGCCCATTGAGCCCAGTGGGATGGAATCAAGCAGGTTGAGCACCCACATTAACTAACATGGATCTCCTCACTCAAGGCACTCAAAATTCCACTGCCAAACACAAGTTCAGCGCCCAAGCCATTTCTCGCTGCCATATAAACCGAATGCTCTGGCACCACATATGTCTGAAAGAGGATATGACACCTAGGGAACTCATGGCCCTGGTGAATGGCAACTGCCCGAAGCAGCAGGACAGCTCTTCCAGTGCCAAAACAACTCCACCTCAGTCATGAACTTCACATACCATCAACTGTGGTAGCAGCGTACTTAGAAACCCTGTTTGTTCGCTTCCGGTCCAATGCCCATTGAGCCCAGTTGGATGGAATCAAGCAGGTTTAGCATCCACACTAAACTAACATGGAGCTCCTCACTCAAGGCACTCAAAACTCCACAGCCAAATAGAAGTTCAGCGCCAAAGCCATTTCTCGCTGCCATGAAAACCAAGTGCTCTGGCAGCACATATGTCTGAAGGTGGATATGACACCTAGGGAACTCATGTCCCTGGTGAATGGCACCTGCCCCAAGCAGCAGCACAGCTCTTCCAGTGCCAAAACAACTCCACCTGCCTCATTAACTTCACATAATATCAACTGTGCTTGCAGCTGTCTAGGAAACCCTGTTTGGTCACTTCCGGTCCAATGCCCATTGAGCCCAGTGGGATGGAATCAAGCAGGTTGAGCACGCACACTAAACTAACATGCAGCACCTCACTCAAGGTACTCAAAACTCCACTGCCAAACACAAGTTCAGCTCAAAAGCCATTTCCCGCTGCCATGGAAACCAAGTGCTCTGGCACCACATATGTCTGAAAGTGGATATGACACCTAGGGAACTCATGGCCCTGGTGAATGGCAACTGCCCGAAGCAGCAGCACAGCTCTTCCAGTGCCAAAACAACTCCACCTGCCTCATGAACTTCACATACCATCAGCTGTGCTAGCAGCTATCTAGGAAGCCCTGTTTGGTCACTTCCGGTCCAATGCCCATTGAGCCCAGTGGGATGGAATCAAGCAGGTTGAGCATCCACACTAAACTAACATGGAGCTCCTCACTCAAGGCACTCAAAACTCCACTGCCAAACACAAGTTCAGCACAAATGCCATTTCCCGCTGCCATGAAAACCAAGTGCTCTGGCAGCACATATGTCTGAAAGTGGATATGACACCTAGGGAACTCAGGGCGGTGGTGAATGGCAACTGCCCGAAGCAGCAGCACAGCTCTTCCAGTGCCAAACAACTCCACCTGCCTCATGAACTTCACATACCATCAGCTGTGCTAGCAGCTATCTAGGAAGCCCAGTTTGGTCACTTCCGGTCCAATGCCCATTGAGCCCAGTGGGATGGAATCAAGCAGGTTGAGCACCCACACTAAACTTACATGGAGCTGCTCACTCAAGGCACTCAAAACCTCACTGCCAAACACAAGTTCAGTGCCCAAGCCATTTCCCGCTGCCATGGAAACCAAGTGCTCTGGCACCACATATGTCTGAAAGTGGATATGACACCTAGGGAACTCAGGGCGGTGGTGAATGGCAACTGCCCAAAGCAGCAGCACAGCTCTTCCAGTGCCAAAACAACTCCACCTGCCTCATGAACTTCACATACCATCAGCTGTGCTAGGAGCTATCTAGGAAACTCTGTTTGGTCACTTCTGGTCCAATGCCCATTGAGCCCAGTGGGATGGAATCAAGCAGGTTGAGCACCCACACTGAACTAACATGGATCTCCATACTCAAGGCACTCAAAACTCCACTGCCAAACACAAGTTCAGCGCAAAAGCCATTTCCCGCTGCCATGGAAACCAAGTGCTCTGGCACCACATATGTCTGAAAGTGGATATGACACCTAAGGAACTCACGGCGGTGGTGAATGGCAACTGCCCGAAGCAGCAGCACAGCTCTTCCAGTGCCAAAAAAACTCCACCTGCCTCATGAACTTCACATACCATCAGCTGTGCTAGCAGCTATCTAGGAAACCCTGTTTGGTCACTTCCGGTCCAATGCTTATTGAGTCCAGTGGGATTGAATCAAGCAGGTTGAGTACCCACACTAAACTAACATGCAGCACCTCACTCAAGGCACTCAAAACTCCAATGGCAAACACAAGTTCAGCGCAAAAGCCATTTCCCGCTGCCGTGGAAACCAAGTGCTCTGGCACCACATATGTCTGAAAGTGGATATGGCACCAAGGGAACTCATGGATCTCGTGAATGGCAACTGCCCGAAGCAGCAGCACAGCTCTTCCAGTGCCAAAACAACTCCACCTCAGTCATGAACTTCACATACCATCAACTGTGCTAGCAGCGCTCTAGGAAACCCTGTTTGGTCACTTCCGGTCCAATGCCCATTGAGCCCAGTGGGATGGAATCAAGCAGGTTGAGCACCCACACTAAACTAACATGGAGCTCCTCACTCAAGGCACTCAAAACTCTACAGCCAAACACAAGTTCAGCGCAAAAGCCATTTCCCGCTGCCATGGAAAGCAAGTGCTCTGGCACCACATATGTCTGAAAGTGGATATGACACCTAGGGAACTCAGGGCGGTGGTGAATGGCAACTGCCCAAAGCAGCAGCACAGCTCTTCCAGTGCCAAAAGAACTCCACCTGCCTCATGAACTTCACATACCATCAGCTGTGGTAGGAGCTATCTAGGAAACTCTGTTTGGTCACTTCCGGTCCAATGCCCATTGAGCCCAGTGGGATGGAATCAAGCAGGTTGAGCACCCACACTGAACTAACATGGATCTCCATACTCAAGGCACTCAAAACTCCACAGCCAAACACAAGTTCAGTGCAAAAGCCATTTCCCGCTGCCATGGAAACCAAGTGCTCTGGCACCACATATGTCTGAAAGTGGATATGACACCTAGGGAACTCAGGGCGGTGGTGAATGGCAACTGCCCGAAGCAGCAGCACTGCTCTTCCAGTGCCAAAACAACTCCACCTGCCTCATGAACTTCACATACCATCAGCTGTGCTAGCAGCTATCTAGGAAACCCTGTTTGGTCACTTCCGGTCCAATGCTTATTGAGTCCAGTGGGATTGAATCAAGCAGGTTGAGCACCCACACTAAACTAACATGGATCTCCTCACTCTTGGCACTCAAAACTCCACAGCCAAACACAAGTTCAGCGCAAAAGCCATTTCCCGCTGCCATGGAAACCCAATGCTCTGGCAGCACATATGTCTGAAAGTGGATATGACACCTAGGGAACTCAGGGCGGTGGTGAATGGCAACTGCCCGAAGCAGCAGCACAGCTCTTCCAGTGCCAAACAACTCCACTCGCCTCATGAACTTCACATACCATCAGCTGTGCTAGCAGCTATCTAGAAAACCCTGTTTGGTCACTTCCGGTCCAATGCCCATTGAGCCCAGTGGGATGGAATCAAGCAGGTTGAGCACCCACACTAAACTAACATGGAGCTCCTCACTCAAGGCACTCAAAACTCCACTGCCAAACACAAGTTCAGCGCCCAAGCCATTTCCCGCTGCCATGGAAACCAAGTGCTCTGGCAGCACATATGTCTGAAAGTGGATATGACACCTAGGGACCTCAGTGAGGGGGTGAATGGCAACTTCCCGAAGCAGCAGCACAGGTCTTTCAGTGCCAAAACAACTCCACCTGCCTCATGAACTTCACATACCATCAGCTGTGCTAGCAGCTATCTAGGAAGCCCTGTTTGTTCACTTCCAGTCCAATGCCCATTGAGCCCAGTGGGATGGAATCAAGCAGGTTGAGCACCCACACTAAACTAAAATGCAGTCCTCACACCAGGCACTCAAAACTCCACTGCCAAACACAAGTTCAGCGCCAAAGCCATTTCCCTCTGCCATGGAAACCAAGTGCTCTGGCAGCACATATGTCTGAAAGTGGATATGACACCTAGGGAACTAAGGACGGTATTGAATGGCAACTGCCCTAAGCAGTGGCACAGCTCTTCCAGTGCCAAACAACTCCACCTCAGTCATGAACTTCACATAATATCAACTGTGCTAGCAGCTGTCTAGGAAACCCTGTTTGGTCACTTCCGGTCCAATGCCCATTGAGCCGAGTGGGATGGAATCAAGCAGGTTGAGCACCCACACTAAACTTACATGGAGCTCCTCACTCAAGGCACTCAAAACTCCACAGGCAAACACAAGTTCAGCGCCCAAGCCATTTCCCGCTGCCATGGAAACCAAGTGCTCTGGCAGCACATATGTCTGAAAGTGGATATGACACCTAGGGTCCTCAGTGAGGTGGTGAATGGCAACTGTCCGAAGCAGCAGCACAGCTCTTCCAGTGCCAAAACAACTCCACCTGCCTCATGAACTTCACATACCATCAGCTGTGCCAGCAGCTATCTAGGAAGCCCTGTTTGGTAACTTCCGGTCCAATGCCCATTGAGCCCAGTTTGATGGAATCAAGCAGGTTGAGCACCCACACTAAACTAACATGGAGCTCCTCACTCAAGGCGCTCAAAACTCCACTGCCAAACACAGGTTCAGCTCAAAAGCCATTTCCCGCTGCCATGGAAACCAAGTGCTCTGGCACCACATATGTCTGAAAGTGGATATGACACCTAGGGAACTCAGGAGGGTATTGAATGGCAACTGCCCTAGGCAGTGGCACAGCTCTTCCAGTGCCAAACAACTCCACCTCAGTCATGAACTTCACATACCATCAGCTGTGCTAGCAGCTATCTAGGAAGCCGTGTTTGGTCACTTCCGGTCCAATGCCCATTGAGCCCAGTGGGATGGAATCAAGCAGGTTGAGCACTCACACTAAACTTACATGGAGCTCCTCACTCAAGGCGCTCAAAACTCCACTGCCAAACACAAGTTCAGCGCAAAAGCCATTTCCGGCTGCCATGGAAACCAAGTGCTCTGGCACCACATATGTCTGAAAGTGGATATGACACCTAGGGAACTCAGTGAGGTGGTGAATGGCAACTGCCCGAAGCAGCAGCACAACTCTTCCAGTGCCAAAACAACTCCACCTGCCTCATGAACTTCACATACCATCAGCTGTGCTAGCAGCTATCTAGGAAACCGTGTTTGGTAACTTCCGGTCCAATGCCCATTGAGCCAGTTTGATGGAGTCAAGCAGGTTGAGCACCCACACTAAACTAACTTGGAGCTCCTCACTCAAGGCACTCTAAACTCCACAGCCAAACACAGGTTCAGCGCAAAAGCCATTTCCCGCTGCCATGGAAACCAAGTGCTCTGGCACCACATATGTCTGAAAGTGGATATGACACCTAGGGAACTCAGGACGGTATTGAATGGCAACTGCCCGAAGCAGTGGCACAGCTCTTCCAGTGTCAAACAACTCCACCTCAGTAATGAACTTCACATACCATCAGCTGTGCTAGCAGCTATCTAGGAAGCCCTGTTTGGTCACTTCCGGTCCAATGCCCATTGAGCCCAGTGGGATGGAATCAAGCAGGTTGAGCACCCACATTAACTAACATGGATCTCCTCACTCAAGGCACTCAAAATTCCACTGCCAAACACAAGTTCAGCGCCCAAGCCATTTCTCGCTGCCATATAAACCGAATGCTCTGGCACCACATATGTCTGAAAGAGGATATGACACCTAGGGAACTCATGGCCCTGGTGAATGGCAACTGCCCGAAGCAGCAGGACAGCTCTTCCAGTGCCAAAACAACTCCACCTCAGTCATGAACTTCACATACCATCAACTGTGGTAGCAGCGTACTAAGAAACCCTGTTTGTTCGCTTCCAGTCCAATGCCCATTGAGCCCAGTGGGATGGAATCAAGCAGGTTGAGCAAACCACACTAAACTAACATGGAGCTCCTCACTCAAGGCACTCAAAACTCCACAGCCAAATAGAAGTTCAGCGCCAAAGCCATTTCTCGCTGCCATGAAAACCAAGTGCTCTGGCAGCACATATGTCTGAAGGTGGATATGACACCTAGGGAACTCATGGCCCTGGTGAATGGCACCTGCCCCAAGCAGCAGCACAGCTCTTCCAGTGCCAAAACAACTCCACCTGCCTCATTAACTTCACATAATATCAACTGTGCTTGCAGCTGTCTAGGAAACCCTGTTTGGTCACTTCCGGTCCAATGCCCATTGAGCCCAGTGGGATGGAATCAAGCAGGTTGAGCACGCACACTAAACTAACATGCAGCTCCTCACTCAAGGTACTCAAAACTCCACTGCCAAACACAAGTTCAGCTCAAAAGCCATTTCCCGCTGCCATGGAAACCAAGTGCTCTGGCACCACATATGTCTGAAAGTGGATATGACACCTAGGGAACTCATGGCCCTGGTGAATGGCAACTGCCCGAAGCAGCAGCACAGCTCTTCCAGTGCCAAACAACTCCACCTGCCTCATGAACTTCACATACCATCAGCTGTGCTAGCAGCTATCTAGGAAGCCCAGTTTGGTCACTTCCGGTCCAATGCCCATTGAACCCAGTGGGATGGAATCAAGCAGGTTGAGCACCCACACTAAACTTACATGGAGCTGCTCACTCAAGGCACTCAAAACCTCACTGCCAAACACAAGTTCAGTGCCCAAGCCATTTCCCGCTGCCATGGAAACCAAGTGCTCTGGCACCACATATGTCTGAAAGTGGATATGACACCTAGAGAACTCAGGGCGGTGGTGAATGGCAACTGCCCGAAGCAGCAGCACAGCTCTTCCAGTGCCAAACAACTCCACCTGCCTCATGAACTTCACATACCATCAACTGTGCTAGCAGCGCTCTAGGAAACCCTGTTTGGTCACTTCCGGTCCAATGCCCATTGAGCCCAGTGGGATGGAATCAAGCAGGTTGAGCACCCACACTAAACTAACATGGAGCTCCTCAGTCAATGCACTCAAAACTCCACAGCCAAACACAAGTTCAGCTCAAAAGCCATTTCCCGCTGCCATGGAAACCAAGTGCTCTGGCACCACATATGTCTGAAAGTGGATATGATACCTAGGGAACTCAGGGCGGTGGTGAATGGCAACTGCCCAAAGCAGCAGCACAGCTCTTCCAGTGCCAAAACAACTCCACCTGCCTCATGAACTTCACATACCATCAGCTGTGCTAGGAGCTATCTAGGAAACTCTGTTTGGTCACTTCCGGTCCAATGCCCATTGAGCCCAGTGGGATGGAATCAAGCAGGTTGAGCACCCACACTGAACTAACATGGATCTCCATACTCAAGGCACTCAAAACTCCACAGCCAAACACAAGTTCAGCGCAAAAGCCATTTCCGGCTGCCATGGAAACCAAGTGCTCTGGCACCACATATGTCTGAAAGTGGATATGACACCTAGGGAACTCAGGGCGGTGGTGAATGGCAACTGCCCGAAGCAGCAGCACAGCTCTTCCAGTGCCAAAACAACTCCACCTGCCTCATGAACTTCACATACCATCAGCTGTGCTAGCAGCTATCTAGGAAACCCTGTTTGGTCACTTCCGGTCCAATGCTTATTGAGTCCAGTGGGATTGAATCAAGCAGGTTGAGCACCCACACTAAACTAACATGCAGCACCTCACTCAAGGCACTCAAAACTCCACTGGCAAACACAAGTTCAGCGCAAAAGCCATTTCCTGCTGCCGTGGAAACCAAGTGCTCTGGCACCACATATGTCTGAAAGTGGATATGGCACCAAGGGAACACATGGATCTCGTGAATGGCAACTGCCCGAAGCAGCAGCACAGCTCTTCCAGTGCCAAAACAACTCCACCTCAGTCATGAACTTCACATACCATCAACTGTGCTAGCAGCGCTCTAGGAAACCCTGTTTGGTCACTTCCGGTCCAATGCCCATTGAGCCCAGTGGGATGGAATCAAGCAGGTTGAGCACCCACACTAAACTAACATGGAGCTCCTCACTCAAGGCACTCAAAACTCTACAGCCAAACACAAGTTCAGCGCAAAAGCCATTTCCCGCTGCCATGGAAAGCAAGTGCTCTGGCACCACATATGTCTGAAAGTGGATATGACACCTAGGGAACTCAGGGCGGTGGTGAATGGCAACTGCCCAAACCAGCAGCACAGCTCTTCCAGTGCCAAAAGAACTCCACCTGCCTCATGAACTTCACATACCATCAGCTGTGCTAGGAGCTATCTAGGAAACTCTGTTTGGTCACTTCCGGTCCAATGCCCATTGAGCCCAGTGGGATGGAATCAAGCAGGTTGAGCACCCACACTGAACTAACATGGATCTCCATACTCAAGGCACTCAAAACTCCACAGCCAAACACAAGTTCAGTGCAAAAGCCATTTCCCGCTGCCATGGAAACCAAGTGCTCTGGCACCACATATGTCTGAAAGTGGATATGACACCTAGGGAACTCAGGGCGGTGGTGAATGGCAACTGCCCGAAGCAGCAGCACAGCTCTTCCAGTGCCAAAACAACTCCACCTGCCTCATGAACTTCACATACCATCAGCTGTGCTAGCAGCTATCAAGGAAACCCTGTTTGGTCACTTCCGGTCCAATGCTTATTGAGTCCAGTGGGATTGAATCAAGCAGGTTGAGCACCCACACTAAACTAACATGGATCTCCTCACTCTTGGCACTCAAAACTCCACAGCCAAACACAAGTTCAGCGCAAAAGCCATTTCCCGCTGCCATGGAAACCCAATGCTCTGGCAGCACATATGTCTGAAAGTGGATATGACACCTAGGGAACTCAGGGCGGTGGTGAATGGCAACTGCCCGAAGCAGCAGCACAGCTCTTCCAGTGCCAAAACAACTCCACCTGCCTCATGAACTTCACATACCATCAGCTGTGCTAGGAGCTATCTAGGAAACCCTGTTTGGTCACTTCCGGTTAAAAACTTATTGAGTCCAGTGGGATGGAATCAAGCAGGTTGAGCACCCACACTAAACTAACATGCAGCACCTCACTCAAGGCACTCAAAACTCCACTGACAAACACAAGTTCAGCGCCCAAGCCATTTCCCTCTGCCGTGGAAACTAAGTGCTCTGGCACCACATATGTCTGAAAGTGGATATGGCACCAAGGGAACTCATGGATCTCGTGATTGGCAACTGCCCGAAGCAGCAGCACAGCTCTTCCAGTGCCAAACAACTCCACCTGCCTCATGAACTTCACATACCATCAGCTGTGCTAGCAGCTATCTAGGAAGCCCAGTTTGGTCACTTCCGGTCCAATGCCCATTGAGCCCAGTGGGATGGAATCAAGCAGTTGAGCACCCACACTAAACTTACATGGAGCTGCTCACTCAAGGCACTCAAAACCTCACAGCCAAACACAAGTTCAGTGCCCAAGCCGTTTCCCGCTGCCATGGAAACCAAGTGCTCTGGCACCACATATGTCTGAAAGTGGATATGGCACCAAGGGAACACATGGATCTCGTGAATGGCAACTGCCCGAAGCAGCAGCACAGCTCTTCCAGTGCCAAAACAACTCCACCTCAGTCATGAACTTCACATACCATCAACTGTGCTAGCAGCGCTCTAGGAAACCCTGTTTGGTCACTTCCGGTCCAATGCCCATTGAGCCCAGTGGGATGGAATCAAGCAGGTTGAGCACCCACACTAAACTAACATGGAGCTCCTCAGTCAATGCACTCAAAACTCCACAGCCAAACACAAGTTCAGCGCAAAAGCCATTTCCCGCTGCCATGGAAACCAAGTGCTCTGGCACCACATATGTCTGAAAGTGGATATGACACCTAGGGAACTCAGGGCGGTGGTGAATGGCAACTGCCCAAAGCAGCAGCACAGCTCTTCCAGTGCCAAAACAACTCCACCTGCCTCATGAACTTCACATACCATCAGCTGTGCTAGGAGCTATCTAGGAAACTCTGTTTGGTCACTTCCGGTCCAATGCCCATTGAGCCCAGTGGGATGGAATCAAGCAGGTTGAGCACCCACACTGAACTAACATGGATCTCCATACTCAAGGCACTCAAAACTCCACAGCCAAACACAAGTTCAGCGCAAAAGCCATTTCCCGCTGCCATGGAAACCAAGTGCTCTGGCACCACATATGTCTGAAAGTGGATATGACACCTAGGGAACTCAGGGCGGTGGTGAATGGCAACTGCCCGAAGCAGCAGCACAGCTCTTCCAGTGCCAAAACAACTCCACCTGCCTCATGAACTTCACATACCATCAGCTGTGCTAGCAGCTATCTAGGAAACCCTGTTTGGTCACTTCCGGTCCAATGCTTATTGAGTCCAGTGGGATTGAATCAAGCAGGTTGAGCACCCACACTAAACTAACATGCAGCACCTCACTCAAGGCACTCAAAACTCCACTGGCAAACACAAGTTCAGCGCAAAAGCCATTTCCTGCTGCCGTGGAAACCAAGTGCTCTGGCAGCACATATGTCTGAAAGTGGATATGGCACCAAGGGAACTCATGGATCTCGTGAATGGCAACTGCCCGAAGCAGCAGCACAGCTCTTCCAGTGCCAAAACAACTCCACCTCAGTCATGAACTTCACATACCATCAACTGTGCTAGCAGCGCTCTAGGAAACCCTGTTTGGTCACTTCCGGTCCAATGCCCATTGAGCCCAGTGGGATGGAATCAAGCAGGTTGAGCACCCACACTAAACTAACATGGAGCTCCTCACTCAAGGCACTCAAAACTCTACAGCCAAACACAAGTTCAGCGCAAAAGCCATTTCCCGCTGCCATGGAAAGCAAGTGCTCTGGCACCACATATGTCTGAAAGTGGATATGACACCTAGGGAACTCAGGGCGGTGGTGAATGGCAACTGCCCAAAGCAGCAGCACAGCTCTTCCAGTGCCAAAAGAACTCCACCTGCCTCATGAACTTCACATACCATCAGCTGTGCTAGGAGCTATCTAGGAAACTCTGTTTGGTCACTTCCGGTCCAATGCCCATTGAGCCCAGTGGGATGGAATCAAGCAGGTTGAGCACCCACACTGAACTAACATGGATCTCCATACTCAAGGCACTCAAAACTCCACAGCCAAACACAAGTTCAGTGCAAAAGCCATTTCCCGCTGCCATGGAAACCAAGTGCTCTGGCACCACATATGTCTGAAAGTGGATATGACACCTAGGGAACTCAGGGCGGTGGTGAATGGCAAGTGCCCGAAGCAGCAGCACAGCTCTTCCAGTGCCAAAACAACTCCACCTGCCTCATGAACTTCACATACCATCAGCTGTGCTAGCAGCTATCTAGGAAACCCTGTTTGGTCACTTCCGGTCCAATGCTTATTGAGTCCAGTGGGATGGAATCAAGCAGGTTGAGCACCCACACTAAACTAAAGCGCAGCTCCTCGCTCAAGGCACTCAAAACTCCACAGCCAAACACAAGTTCAGCGCAAAAGCCATTTCCCGCTGCCATGGAAACCCAATGCTCTGGCAGCACATATGTCTGAAAGTGGATATGACACCTAGGGAACTCAGGGCGGTGGTGAATGGCAACTGCCCGAAGCAGCAGCACAGCTCTTCCAGTGCCAAAACAACTCCACCTGCCTCATGAACTTCACATACCATCAGCTGTGCTAGCAGCTATCTAGGAAACCCTGTTTGGTCACTTCCGGTTAAAAACTTATTGAGTCCAGTGGGATTGAATCAAGCAGGTTGAGCACCCACACTAAACTAACATGCAGCACCTCACTCAAGGCACTCAAAACTCCACTGACAAACACAAGTTCAGCGCCCAAGCCATTTCCCTCTGCCGTGGAAACCAAGTGCTCTGGCACCACATATGTCTGAAAGTGGATATGGCACCAAGGGAACTCATGGATCTCGTGATTGGCAACTGCCCGAAGCAGCAGCACAGCTCTTCCAGTGCCAAAACAACTCCACCTGCCTCATGAACTTCACATACCATCAACTGTGGTAGCAGTGTTCTAAGTAACCCTGTTTGGTCACTTCCAGTCCAATGCCCATTGAGCCCAGTGGGATGGAATCAAGCAGGTTGAGCACTCACACTAAACTTACATGGAGCTCCTCACTCAAGGCACTCAAAACTCAACAGCAAAACACAAGTTCAGCTCAAAAGCCATTTCCCGCTGCCATGGAAACCAAATGCTCTGGCACCACATATGTCTGAAAGTGGATATGACACCTAGGGAACACAGGGCGGTGGTCAATGGCAACTGCTCGAAGCAGCAGCACAGCTCTTCCAGTGCCAAAACAACTCCACCTGCCTCATGAACTTCACATACCATCAGCTGTGCTAGCAGCTATCTAGGAAGCCCTGTTTGGTCACTTCAGGTAAAATGCCCATTGAGCCCAGTGGGATGGAATCAAGCAGGTTGAGCACCCACACTAAACTTACATGGAGCTCCTCACTCAAGGCACTCAAAACTCCACTGCCAAACACAAGTTCAGCGCCCAAGCCATTTCCCGCTGCCGTGGAAACCAAGTGCTCTGGCACCACATATGTCTGAAAGTGGATATGGCACCAAGGGAACTCATGGATCTGGTGAATGGCAACTGCCCGAAGCAGCAGCACAGCTCTTCCAGTGCCAAAACAACTCCACCTGCCTCATGAACTTCACATACCATCAACTGTGGTAGCAGTGTTCTAAGTAACCCTGTTTGGTCACATCCAGTCCAATGCCCATTGAGCCCAGTGGGATGGAATCAAGCAGGTTGAGCACCCACACTAAACTAACATGGAGCTCCTCACTCAAGGCACTCAAAACTCTACAGCCAAACACAAGTTCAGCGCCCAAGCCATTTCCCGCTGTCATGAAATCCAAGTGCTCTGGCAGCACATATGTCTGAAAGTTGATATGACACCTAGGGAACTCAGGGCGGTGGTGAATGGCAACTGCCCGAAGCAGCAGCACAGCTCTTCCAGTGCCAAAACAACTCCACCTGCCTCATTAACTTCACATCACATCAGCTGTGCTAGCAGCTATCTAAGAAGCCCTGTTTGGTCACTTCCGGTCCAATGCCCATTGAGTCCAGTGGGATGGAATCAAGCAGGTTGAGCACCCACACTAAACTAACATGCAGCTCCTCACTCAAGGTACTCAAAACTCCACTGCCAAACACAAGTTCAGCGCCAAAGCCATTTCCCGCTGCCATGGAAACCAAGTGCTCTGGCACCACATATGTCTGAAAGTGGATATGACACCTAGGGAACTCAGGGCGGTGATGAATGGCAACTGCCCGAAGCAGCAGCACAGCTCTTCCAGTGCCAAAACAACTCCACCTGCCTCATTAACTTCACATAATATCAACTGTGCTAGCAGCTGTCTAGGAAACCCTGTTTGGTCACTTCCGGTCCAATGCCCATTGAGCCCAGTGGGATGGAATCAAGCAGGTTGAGCACCCACATTAAACTTACATGGAGCTCCTCACTCAAGGCGCTCAAAACTCCACTGCCAAACACAAGTTCATCGCAAAAGCCATTTCCCGCTGCCATGGAAACCAAGTGCTCTGGCACCACATATGTCTGAAAGAGAATATGACACCTAGGGAACTAACGGCGGTGGTGAATGGCAACTGCCCGAAGCAGCAGCACAGCTCTTCCAGTGCCAAAACAACTCTACCTGCCTCATGAACTTCACATACCACCAGCTGTGCTAGCAGCTATCTAGGAAGCCCCATTTGGTCACTTCCGGTCCAATGCCCATTGAGCCCAGTGGGATGGAATCAAGCAGGTTGAGCATCCACACTAAACTAACATTGAGCTCCTAACTCAAGGCACTCAAAACTCCACAGCCAAACACAAGTTCAGCGCCCAAGCCATTTCCCGCTGCCATGAAACCAAGTGCTCTGGCACCACATATGTCTGAAAGTGGATATGACACCTAGGGAACTCAGGGCGGTGGTCAATGGCAACTGCCCGAAGCAGCAGCACAGCTCTTCCAGTGCCAAAACAACTCCACCTGCCTCATTAACTTCACATACCATCAGCTGTGCTAGCAGTGTTCTAAGTAACCCTGTTTGGTCACTTCCGGTCCAATGCCCATTGAGCCCAGTGGGATGGAATCAAGCAGGTTGAGCACCCACACTAAACTTACATGGAGCTCCTCACTCAAGGCGCTCAAAACTCCACTGCCAAACACAAGTTCAGCGCAAAAGCCATTTCTCACTGCCATAGAAACCAAATGCTCTGGCAGCACATATGTCTGAAAGTGGATATGACACCTAGGGAACTCAGGGCGGTGCTGAATGGCAACTGCCCGAAGCAGCAGCACAGCTCTTCCAGTGCCAAAACAACTCCACCTGCCTCATCAACTTCACATACCATCAGCTGTGCTAGCAGCTATCTAGGAAGCCCTGTTTAGTCACTTCCGGTCCAATGCCCATTGAGCCCAGTGGGATGGAATCAAGCAGGTTGAGCACCCACACTAAACTAAAATGCAGCTCCTCACTCAAGGCGCTCAAAACTCCACTGCCAAACACAAGTTCAGTGCCCAAGCCATTTCCCGCTGCCATGGAAACCAAGTGCTCTGGCACCACATATGTCTGAAAGTGGATATGACACCTAAGGAACTCAGGGCGGTGGTGAATGGCAACTGCCCGAAGCAGCAGCACAGCTCTTCCAGTGCCAAAACAACTCCACCTGCCTCATGAACTTCACATACCATCAGCTGTGCTAGGAGCTATCTAGGAAACCCTGTTTGGTCACTTCCGGTCCAATGCCCATTGAGCCCAGTGGGATGGAATCAAGCAGGTTGAGCACCCACACTAAACTAACATGCAGCTCCTCACTCAAGGCACTCAAAACTCCACTGCCAAACACAAGTTCAGTGCCCAAGCCATTTCCCGCTGCCATGGAAACCAAGTGCTCTGGCACCACATATGTCTGAAAGTGGATATGACACCTAGGGAACTCAGGGCGGTGGTGAATGGCAACTGCCCGAAGCAGCAGCACAGCTCTTCCAGTGCCAAAACAACTCCACCTGCCTCATGAACTTCACATACCATCAGCTGTGCTAGCAGCTATCTAGGAAACCCTGTTTGGTCACTTCTGTTCCAATGCCCATTGAGCCCAGTGGGATGGAATCAAGCAGGTTGAGCACCCACTCTAAACTAAAATGCAGCTCCTCACTCCAGGCTCTCAAAACTCCACTGCCAAACACAAGTTCAGCTCCCAAGCCATTTCCCGCTGCCATGGAAACCAAGTGCTCTGGCAGCACATATGTCTGAAAGTGGATATGACACCTAAGGAATCAGGGCGGTGGTGAATGGCAACTGCCCCAAGCAGCAGCACAGCTCTTCCAGTGCCAAAACAACTCCACCTGCCTCATGAACTTCACATACCATCAGCTGTGCTAGGAGCTATCTAGGAAACCCTGTTTGGTCACTTCCGGTCCAATGCCCATTGAGCCCAGTGGGATGGAATCAAGCAGGTTGAGCACCCACACTAAACTTACATGGAGCTCCTCACTCAAGGCACTCAAAACTCCACAGTCAAACACAAGTTCAGTGCCCAAGCCATTTCCCGCTGCCATGGAAACCAAGTGCTCTGGCAGCACATATGTCTGAAAGTGGATATGACACCTAGGGAACTAACGGCGGTGGTGAATGGCAACTGCCCGAAGCAGCAGCACAGCTCTTCCAGTGCCAAAACAACTCTACCTGCCTCATGAACTTCACATACCACCAGCTGTGCTAGCAGCTATCTAGGAAGCCCCATTTGGTCACTTCCGGTCCAATGCCCATTGAGCCCAGTGGGATGGAATCAAGCAGGTTGAGCATCCACACTAAACTAACATTGAGCTCCTAACTCAAGGCACTCAAAACTCCACAGCCAAACACAAGTTCAGCGCCCAAGCCATTTCCCGCTGCCATGAAACCAAGTGCTCTGGCACCACATATGTCTGAAAGTGGATATGACACCTAGGGAACTCAGGGCGGTGGTCAATGGCAACTGCCCGAAGCAGCAGCACAGCTCTTCCAGTGCCAAAACAACTCCACCTGCCTCATTAACTTCACATACCATCAGCTGTGCTAGCAGTGTTCTAAGTAACCCTGTTTGGTCACTTCCGGTCCAATGCCCATTGAGCCCAGTGGGATGGAATCAAGCAGGTTGAGCACCCACACTAAACTTACATGGAGCTCCTCACTCAAGGCGCTCAAAACTCCACTGCCAAACACAAGTTCAGCGCAAAAGCCATTTCTCACTGCCATAGAAACCAAATGCTCTGGCAGCACATATGTCTGAAAGTGGATATGACACCTAGGGAACTCAGGGCGGTGCTGAATGGCAACTGCCCGAAGCAGCAGCACAGCTCTTCCAGTGCCAAAACAACTCCACCTGCCTCATCAACTTCACATACCATCAGCTGTGCTAGCAGCTATCTAGGAAGCCCTGTTTAGTCACTTCCGGTCCAATGCCCATTGAGCCCAGTGGGATGGAATCAAGCAGGTTGAGCACCCACACTAAACTAAAATGCAGCTCCTCACTCAAGGCGCTCAAAACTCCACTGCCAAACACAAGTTCAGTGCCCAAGCCATTTCCCGCTGCCATGGAAACCAAGTGCTCTGGCACCACATATGTCTGAAAGTGGATATGACACCTAAGGAACTCAGGGCGGTGGTGAATGGCAACTGCCCGAAGCAGCAGCACAGCTCTTCCAGTGCCAAAACAACTCCACCTGCCTCATGAACTTCACATACCATCAGCTGTGCTAGGAGCTATCTAGGAAACCCTGTTTGGTCACTTCCGGTCCAATGCCCATTGAGCCCAGTGGGATGGAATCAAGCAGGTTGAGCACCCACACTAAACTTACATGGAGCTCCTCACTCAAGGCGCTCAAAGATCCACAGCCAAACACAAGTTCAGTGCCCAAGCCATTTCCCGCTGCCATGGAAACCAAGTGCTCTGGCAGCACATATGTCTGAAAGTGGATATGACACCTAGGGAACTCACGGCGGTGGTGAATGGCAACTGCCCGAAGCAGCAGCACAGCTCTTCCAGTGCCAATAAACTCGACCAGCCTCATGAACTTCACATACCATCAGCTGTGCTAGCAGCTATCTAGGAAACCCTGTTTGGTCACTTCTGGTCCAATGCCCATTGAGCCCAGTGGGATGGAATCAAGCAGGTTGAGCACCCACACTAAACTAAAACGCAGCTCCTCACTCAAGGTACTCAAAACTCCACTGCCAAACACAACTTGAGCGCAAAAGCCATTTCCCGCTGCCTTGGAAACCAAGTGCTCTGGCAGCACATATGTCTGAAAGTGGATATGACACCTAGGGAACTCAGGGCGGTGGTGAATGGCAACTGCCCGAAGCAGCAGCACAGCTCTTCCAGTGCCAAAACAACTCCACCTGCCTCATGAACTTCACATACCATCAGCTGTGCTAGCAGCTATCTAGGAAGCCCTCTTTGGTCACTTCCGGTCCAATGCCCATTGAGCCCAGTGGGATGGAATCAAGCAGGTTGAGCACCCACACTAAACTTACATGGAGCTCCTCACTCAAGGCACTCAAAACTCCACTGCCAAACACAAGTTCAGAGCCCAAGCCATTTCCCGCTGCCATGGAAACCAAGTGCTCTGGCACCACATATGTCTGAAAGTGGATATGACACCTAGGGAACTCAGGGCGGTGGTGAATGGCAACTGCCCGAAGCAGCAGCACAGCTCTTCCAGTGCCAAAACAACTCCACCTGCCTCATGAACTTCACATACCATCAGCTGTGCTAGCAGCTATCTAGGAAGCCCTGTTTGGTCACTTACGGTCCAATGCCCATTGAGCCCAGTGGGATGGAATCAAGCAGGTTGAGCACCCACACTAAACTAAAATGCAGCTCCTCACTCCAGGCACTCAAAACTCCACTGCCAAACACAAGTTCAGCTCCCAAGCCATTTCCCGCTGCCATGGAAACCAAGTGCTCTGGCACCACATATGTCTGAAAGTGGATATGACACCTAGGGAACTCATGGCGGTGGTGAATGGCAACTGCCCGAAGCAGCAGCACAGCTCTTCCAGTGCCAAAACAACTCCACCTGCCTCATTCACTTCACATACCATCAGCTGTGCTAGCAGCTATCAAGGAAACCCTGTTTGGTCACTTCCGGTCCAATGCTTATTGAGTCCAGTGGGATTGAATCAAGCAGGTTGAGCACCCACACTAAACTAACATGCAGCACCTCACTCAAGGCACTCAAAACTCCACTGGCAAACACAAGTTCAGCGCAAAAGCCATTTCATGTTGCCATGGAAACCAAGTGCTCTGGCACCACATATGTCTGAAAGTGGATATGGCACCAAGGGAACTCATGTATCTCGTGAATGGCAACTGCCCGAAGCAGCAGCACAGCTCTTCCAGTGCCAAAACAACTCCACCTCAGTCATGAACTTCACATACCATCAACTGTGCTAGCAGCTCTCTAGGAAAGCCTGTTTGATCACTTCCGGTCCAATGCCCATTGAGCCCAGTGGGATGGAATCAAGCAGGTTGAGCACCCACACTAAACTAACATGGAGCTCCTCACTCCAGGCACTCAAAACTCTACAGCCAAACACAAGTTCAGCGCAAAAGCCATTTCCCGCTGCCATGGAAAGCAAGTACTCTGGCACCACATATGTCTGAAAGTGGATATGACACCTAGGGAACTCAGGGCGGTGGTGAATGGCAACTGCCCAAAGCAGCAGCACAGCTCTTCCAGTGCCAAAAGAACTCCACCTGCCTCATGAACTTCACATACCATCAGCTGTGCTAGGAGCTATCTAGGAAACTCTGTTTGGTCACTTCCGGTCCAATGCCCATTGAGCCCAGTGGGATGGAATCAAGCAGGTTGAGCACCCACACTAAACTAACATGGATCTCCATACTCAAGGCACTCAAAGCTCCACAGCCAAACACAAGTTCAGTGCAAAAGCCATTTCCCGCTGCCATGGAAACCAAGTGCTCTGGCACCACATATGTCTGAAAGTGGATATGACACCTAGGGAACTCAGGGCGGTGGTGAATGGCAAGTGCCCGAAGCAGCAGCACAGCTCTTCCAGTGCCAAAACAACTCCACCTGCCTCATTCACTTCACATACCATCAGCTGTGCTAGCAGCTATCTAGGAAACCCTGTTTGGTCACTTCCGGTCCAATGCTTATTGAGTCCAGTGGGATTGAATCAAGCAGGTTGAGCACCCACACTAAACTAACATGGATCTCCTCACTCTTGGCACTCAAAACTCCACAGCCAAACACAAGTTCAGCGCAAAAGCCATTTCCCGCTGCCATGGAAACCCAATGCTCTGGCAGCACATATGTCTGAAAGTGGATATGACACCTAGGGAACTCAGGGCGGTGGTGAATGGCAACTGCCCGAAGCAGCAGCACAGCTCTTCCAGTGCCAAAACAACTCCACCTGCCTCATGAACTTCACATACCATCAGCTGTGCTAGCAGCTATCTAGGAAACCCTGTTTGGTCACTTCCGGTTAAAAACTTATTGAGTCCAGTGGGATTGAATCAAGCAGGTTGAGCACCCACACTAAACTAACATGCAGCACCTCACTCAAGGCACTCAAAACTCCACTGACAAACACAAGTTCAGCGCCCAAGCCATTTCCCTCTGCCGTGGAAACCAAGTGCTCTGGCACCACATATGTCTGAAAGTGGATATGGCACCAAGGGAACTCATGGATCTAGTGATTGGCAACTGCCCGAAGCAGCAGCACAGCTCTTCCAGTGTCAAAACAACTCCACCTGCCTCATGAACTTCACATACCATCAACTGTGGTAGCAGTGTTCTAAGTAACCCTGTTTGGTCACTTCCAGTCCAATGCCCATTGAGCCCCGTGGGATGGAATCAAGCAGGTTGAGCACTCACACTAAACTTACATGGAGCTCCTCACTCAAGGCACTCAAAACTCAACAGCAAAACACAAGTTCAGCTCAAAAGCCATTTCCCGCTGCCATGGAAACCAAATGCTCTGGCACCACATATGTCTGAAAGTGGATATGACACCTAGGGAACACAGGGCGGTGGTCAATGGCAACTGCTCGAAGCAGCAGCACAGCTCTTCCAGTGCCAAAACAACTCCACCTGCCTCATGAACTTCACATACCATCAGCTGTGCTAGCAGCTATCTAGGAAGCCCTGTTTGGTCACTTCAGGTAAAATGCCCATTGAGCCCAGTGGGATGGAATCAAGCAGGTTGAGCACCCACACTAAACTTACATGGAGCTCCTCACTCAAGGCACTCAAAACTCCACTGCCAAACACAAGTTCAGTGCCCAAGCCATTTCCCGCTGCCGTGGAAACCAAGTGCTCTGGCAGCACATATGTCTGAAAGTGGATATGGCACCAAGGGAACTCATGGATCTGGTGAATGGCAACTGCCCGAAGCAGCAGCACAGCTCTTCCAGTGCCAAAACAACTCCACCTGCCTCATGAACTTCACATACCATCAACTGTGGTAGCAGTGTTCTAAGTAACCCTGTTTGGTCACATCCAGTCCAATGCCCATTGAGCCCAGTGGGATGGAATCAAGCAGGTTGAGCACCCACACTAAACTAACATGGAGCTCCTCACTCAAGGCACTCAAAACTCTACAGCCAAACACAAGTTCAGCGCCCAAGCCATTTCCCGCTGTCATGAAATCCAAGTGCTCTGGCAGCACATATGTCTGAAAGTTGATATGACACCTAGGGAACTCAGGGTGGTGGTGAATGGCAACTGCCCGAAGCAGCAGCACAGCTCTTCCAGTGCCAAAACAACTCCACCTGCCTCATTAACTTCACATCACATCAGCTGTGCTAGCAGCTATCTAAGAAGCCCTGTTTGGTCACTTCCGGTCCAATGCCCATTGAGTCCAGTGGGATGGAATCAAGCAGGTTGAGCACCCACACTAAACTAACATGCAGCTCCTCACTCAAGGTACTCAAAACTCCACTGCCAAACACAAGTTCAGCGCAAAAGCCATTTCCCGCTGCCATGGAAACCAAGTGCTCTGGCACCACATATGTCTGAAAGTGGATATGACACCTAGGGAACTCAGGGCGGTGATGAATGGCAACTGCCCGAAGCAGCAGCACAGCTCTTCCAGTGCCAAAACAACTCCACCTGCCTCATTAACTTCACATAATATCAACTGTGCTAGCAGCTGTCTAGGAAACCCTGTTTGGTCACTTCCGGTCCAATGCCCATTGAGCCCAGTGAGATGGAATCAAGCAGGTTGAGCACCCACATTAAACTTACATGGAGCTCCTCACTCAGGCGCTCAAAACTCCACAGCAAAACACAAGTTCATCGCAAAAGCCATTTCCCGCTGCCATGGAAACCAAGTGCTCTGGCACCACATATGTCTGAAAGAGAATATGACACCTAGGGAACTCACGGCGGTGGTGAATGGCAACTGCCCGAAGCAGCAGCACAGCTCTTCCAGTGCCAAAACAACTCTACCTGCCTCATGAACTTACATACCACCAGCTGTGCTAGCAGCTATCTAGGAAGCCCCATTTGGTCACTTCCGGTCCAATGCCCATTGAGCCCAGTGGGATGGAATCAAGCAGGTTGAGCATCCACACTAAACTAACATTGAGCTCCTCACTCAAGGCACTCAAAACTCCACAGCCAAACACAAGTTCAGCGCCCAAGCCATTTCCCGCTGCCATGAAACCAAGTGCTCTGGCACCACATATGTCTGAAAGTGGATATGACACCTAGGGAACTCAGGGCGGTGGTCAATGGCAACTGCCCGAAGCAGCAGCACAGCTCTTCCAGTGCCAAAACAACTCCACCTGCCTCATTAACTTCACATACCATCAGCTGTGCCAGCAGCTATCTAGGAAGCCCTGTTTGGTCACTTCCGGTCCAATGCCCATTGAGCCCAGTGGGATGGAATCAAGCAGGTTGAGCACCCACACTAAACTTACATGGAGCTCCTCACTCAAGGCGCTCAAAACTCCACTGCCAAACACAAGTTCAGCGCAAAAGCCATTTCTCACTGCCATAGAAACCAAATGCTCTGGCAGCACATATGTCTGAAAGTGGATATGACACCTAGGGAACTCAGGGCGGTGCTGAATGGCAACTGCCCCAAGCAGCAGCACAGCTCTTCCAGTGCCAAAACAACTCCACCTGCCTCATCAACTTCACATACCATCAGCTGTGCTAGCAGCTATCTAGGAAGCCCTGTTTAGTCACTTCCGGTCCAATGCCCATTGAGCCCAGTGGGATGGAATCAAGCAGGTTGAGCACCCACACTAAACTAAAATGCAGCTCCTCACTCCAGGCACTCAAAACTCCACTGCCAAACACAAGTTCAGTGCCCAAGCCATTTCCCGCTGCCATGGAAACCAAGTGCTCTGGCACCACATATGTCTGAAAGTGGATATGACACCTAAGGAACTCAGGGCGGTGGTGAATGGCAACTGCCCGAAGCAGCAGCACAGCTCTTCCAGTGCCAAAACAACTCCACCTGCCTCATGAACTTCACATACCATCAGCTGTGCTAGGAGCTATCTAGGAAACCCTGTTTGGTCACTTCCGGTCCAATGCCCATTGAGCCCAGTGGATGGAATCAAGCAGGTTGAGCACCCACACTAAACTAAAATGCAGCTCCTCACTCAAGGCACTCAAAACTCCACTGCCAAACACAAGTTCAGTGCCCAAGCCATTTCCCGCTGCCATGGAAACCAAGTGCTCTGGCACCACATATGTCTGAAAGTGGATATGACACCTAGGGAACTCAGGGCGGTGGTGAATGGCAACTGCCCGAAGCAGCAGCACAGCTCTTCCAGTGCCAAAACAACTCCACCTCAGTCATGAACTTCACATACCATCAGCTGTGCTAGCAGCTATCTAGGAAACCCTGTTTGGTCACTTCTGGTCCAATGCCCATTGAGCCCAGTGGGATGGAATCAAGCAGGTTGAGCACCCACACTAAACTAAAATGCAGCTCCTCACTCCAGGCACTCAAAACTCCACTGCCAAACACAAGTTCAGCTCCCAAGCCATTTCCCGCTGCCATGGAAACCAAGTGCTCTGGCAGCACATATGTCTGAAAGTGGATATGACACCTAAGGAATCAGGGCGGTGGTGAATGGCAACTGCCCCAAGCAGCAGCACAGCTCTTCCAGTGCCAAAACAACTCCACCTGCCTCATGAACTTCACATACCATCAGCTGTGCTAGGAGCTATCTAGGAAACCCTGTTTGGTCACTTCCGGTCCAATGCCCATTGAGCCCAGTGGGATGGAATCAAGCAGGTTGAGCACCCACACTAAACTAAAACGCAGCTCCTCACTCAAGGCACTCAAAACTCCACTGCCAAACACAAGTTCAGTGCCCAAGCCATTTCCCGCTGCCATGGAAACCAAGTGCTCTGGCACCACATATGTCTGAAAGTGGATATGACACCTAGGGAACTCAGGGCGGTGGTGAATGGCAACTGCCCGAAGCAGCAGCACAGCTCTTCCAGTGCCAATAAACTCGACCAGCCTCATGAACTTCACATACCATCAGCTGTGCTAGCAGCTATCTAGGAAACCCTGTTTGGTCACTTCTGGTCCAATGCCCATTGAGCCCAGTGGGATGGAATCAAGCAGGTTGAGCACCCACACTAAACTAAAACGCAGCTCCTCACTCAAGGTACTCAAAACTCCACTGCCAAACACAACTTGAGCGCAAAAGCCATTTCCCGCTGCCTTGGAAACCAAGTGCTCTGGCAGCACATATGTCTGAAAGTGGATATGACACCTAGGGAACTCAGGGCGGTGGTGAATGGCAACTGCCCGAAGCAGCAGCACAGCTCTTCCAGTGCCAAAACAACTCCACCTGCCTCATGAACTTCACATACCATCAGCTGTGCTAGGAGCTATCTAGGAAACCCTGTTTGGTCACTTCCGGTCCAATGCCCATTGAGCCCAGTGGGATGGAATCAAGCAGGTTGAGCACCCACACTAAACTAAAATGCAGCTCCTCACTCAAGGCACTCAAAACTCCACTGCCAAACACAAGTTCAGTGCCCAAGCCATTTCCCGCTGCCATGGAAACCAAGTGCTCTGGCACCACATATGTCTGAAAGTGGATATGACACCTAGGGAACTCAGGGCGGTGGTGAATGGCAACTGCCCGAAGCAGCAGCACAGCTCTTCCAGTGCCAAAACAACTCCACCTGCCTCATGAACTTCACATACCATCAGCTGTGCTAGCAGCTATCTAGGAAACCCTGTTTGGTCACTTCTGGTCCAATGCCCATTGAGCCCAGTGGGATGGAATCAAGCAGGTTGAGCACCCACACTAAACTAAAATGCAGCTCCTCACTCCAGGCACTCAAAACTCCACTGCCAAACACAAGTTCAGTGCCCAAGCCATTTCCCGCTGCCATGGAAACCAAGTGCTCTGGCACCACATATGTCTGAAAGTGGATATGACACCTAAGGAACTCAGGGCGGTGGTGAATGGCAACTGCCCGAAGCAGCAGCACAGCTCTTCCAGTGCCAAAACAACTCCACCTGCCTCATGAACTTCACATACCATCAGCTGTGCTAGGAGCTATCTAGGAAACCCTGTTTGGTCACTTCCGGTCCAATGCCCATTGAGCCCAGTGGGATGGAATCAAGCATGTTGAGCACCCACACTAAACTAAAATGCAGCTCCTCACTCAAGGCACTCAAAACTCCACTGCCAAACACAAGTTCAGTGCCCAAGCCATTTCCCGCTGCCATGGAAACCAAGTGCTCTGGCACCACATATGTCTGAAAGTGGATATGACACCTAGGGAACTCAGGGCGGTGGTGAATGGCAACTGCCCGAAGCAGCAGCACAGCTCTTCCAGTGCCAAAACAACTCCACCTGCCTCATGAACTTCACATACCATCAGCTGTGCTAGCAGCTATCTAGGAAACCCTGTTTGGTCACTTCTGGTCCAATGCCCATTAAGCCCAGTGGGATGGAATCAAGCAGGTTGAGCACCCACACTAAACTAAAATGCAGCTCCTCACTCCAGGCTCTCAAAACTCCACTGCCAAACACAAGTTCAGCTCCCAAGCCATTTCCCGCTGCCATGGAAACCAAGTGCTCTGGCAGCACATATGTCTGAAAGTGGATATGACACCTAAGGAATTTGGGCGGTGGTGAATGGCAACTGCCCGAAGCAGCAGCACAGCTCTTCCAGTGCCAAAACAACTCCACCTGCCTCATGAACTTCACATACCATCAGTTGTGCTAGGAGCTATCTAGGAAACCCTGTTTGGTCACTTCCGGTCCAATGCCCATTGAGCCCAGTGGGATGGAATCAAGCAGGTTGAGCACCCACACTAAACTAAAACGCAGCTCCTCGCTCAAGGCACTCAAAACTCCACTGCCAAACACAAGTTCAGTGCCCAAGCCATTTCCCGCTGCCATGGAAACCAAGTGCTCTGGCAGCACATATGTCTGAAAGTGGATATGACACCTAGGGAACTCAGGGCGGTGGTGAATGGCAACTGCCCGAAGCAGCAGCACAGCTCTTCCAGTGCCAAAACAACTCCACCTGCCTCATGAACTTCACATACCATCAGCTGTGCTAGCAGCTATCTAGGAAACCCTGTTTGGTCACTTCTGGTCCAATGCCCATTGAGCCCAGTGGGATGGAATCAAGCAGGTTGAGCACCCACACTAAACTAAAACGCAGCTCCTCACTCAAGGTACTCAAAACTCCACTGCCAAACACAACTTGAGCGCAAAAGCCATTTCCCGCTGCCTTGGAAACCAAGTGCTCTGGCAGCACATATGTCTGAAAGTTTATATGACACCTAGGGAACTCAGGGCGGTGGTGAATGGCAACTGCCCGAAGCAGCAGCACAGCTCTTCCAGTGCCAAAACAACTCCACCTGCCTCATGAACTTCACATACCATCAGCTGTGCTAGCAGCTATCTAGGAAGCCCTCTTTGGTCACTTCCGGTCCAATGCCCATTGAGCCCAGTGGGATGGAATCAAGCAGGTTGAGCACCCACACTAAACTTACATGGAGCTCCTCACTCAAGGCACTCAAAACTCCACTGCCAAACACAAGTTCAGAGCCCAAGCCATTTCCCGCTGCCATGGAAACCAAGTGCTCTGGCACCACATATGTCTGAAAGTGGATATGACACCTAGGGAACTCAGGGCGGTGGTGAATGGCAACTGCCCGAAGCAGCAGCACAGCTCTTCCAGTGCCAAAACAACTCCACCTGCCTCATGAACTTCACATACCATCAGCTGTGCCAGCAGCTATCTAGGAAGCCCTGTTTGGTCACTTACGGTCCAATGCCCATTGAGCCCAGTGGGATGGAATCAAGCAGGTTGAGCACCCACACTAAACTAAAATGCAGCTCCTCACTCCAGGCACTCAAAACTCCACTGCCAAACACAAGTTCAGTGCCCAAGCCATTTCCCGCTGCCATGGAAACCAAGTGCTCTGGCACCACATATGTCTGAAAGTGGATATGACACCTAAGGAACTCAGGGCGGTGGTGAATGGCAACTGCCCGAAGCAGCAGCACAGCTCTTCCAGTGCCAAAACAACTCCACATGCCTCATGAACTTCACATACCATCAGCTGTGCTAGGAGCTATCTAGGAAACCCTGTTTGGTCACTTCCGGTCCAATGCCCATTGAGCCCAGTGGGATGGAATCAAGCAGGTTGAGCACCCACACTAAACTAAAATGCAGCTCCTCACTCAAGGCACTCAAAACTCCACTGCCAAACACAAGTTCAGTGCCCAAGCCATTTCCCGCTGCCATGGAAACCAAGTGCTCTGGCACCACATATGTCTGAAAGTGGATATGACACCTAGGGAACTCAGGGCGGTGGTGAATGGCAACTGCCCGAAGCAGCAGCACAGCTCTTCCAGTGCCAAAACAACTCCACCTGCCTCATGAACTTCACATACCATCAGCTGTGCTAGGAGCTATCTAGGAAACCCTGTTTGGTCACTTCCGGTCCAATGCCCATTGAGCCCAGTGGGATGGAATCAAGCAGGTTGAGCACCCACACTAAACTAAAGCGCAGCTCCTCGCTCAAGGCACTCAAAACTCCACTGCCAAACACAAGTTCAGTGCCCAAGCCATTTCCCGCTGCCATGGAAACCAAGTGCTCTGGCAGCACATATGTCTGAAAGTGGATATGACACCTAGGGAACTCAGGGCGGTGGTGAATGGCAACTGCCCGAAGCAGCAGCACAGCTCTTCCAGTGCCGAAACAACTCCACCTGCCTCATGAACGTCACATACCATCAGCTGTGCTAGGAGCTATCTAGGAAGCCCTGTTTGGTCACTTCCGGTCCAATGCCCATTGAGCCCAGTGGGATGGAATCAAGCAGGTTGAGCACCCACACTAAACTTACATGGAGCTCCTCACTCAAGGCACTCAAAACTCCACTGCCAAACATAAGTTCAGTGCCCAAGCCATTTCCTGCTGCCATGGAAACCAAGTGCTCTGGCAGCACATATGTCTGAAAGTGGATATGACACCTAGGGAACTCAGGGCGGTGGTGAATGGCAACTGCCCCAAGCAGCAGCACTGCTCTTCCAGTGCCAAAACAACTCCACCTGCCTCATGAACTTCACATACCATCAGCTGTGCTAGCAGCTATCTAGGAAGCCCTGTTTGGTCACTTCCGGTCCAATGCCCATTGAGCCCAGTGGGATGGAATCAAGCAGGTTGAGCACCCACACTAAACTAAAATGCAGCTCCTCACTCCAGGCACTCAAAACTCCACTGCCAAACACAAGTTCAGCTCCCAAGCCATTTCCCGCTGCCATGGAAACCAAGTGCTCTGGCACCACATATGTCTGAAAGTGGATATGACACCTAAGGAACTCAGGGCGGTGGTGAAAGGCAACTGCCCGAAGCAGCAGCACAGCTCTTCCAGTGCCAAAACAACTCCACCTGCCTCATGAACTTCACATACCATCAGCTGTGCTAGGAGCTATCTAGGAAGCCCTCTAGGTCACTTCCGGTCCAATGCCCATTGAGCCCAGTGGGATGGAATCAAGCAGGTTGAGCACCCACACTAAACTTACATGGAGCTCCTCACTCAAGGCACTCAAAACTCCACTGCCAAACACAAGTTCAGAGCCCAAGCCATTTCCCGCTGCCATGGAAACCAAGTGCTCTGGCACCACATATGTCTGAAAGTGGATATGACACCTAGGGAACTCAGGGCGGTGGTGAATGGCAACTGCCCGAAGCAGCAGCACAGCTCTTCCAGTGCCAAAACAACTCCACCTGCCTCATGAACTTCACATACCATCAGCTGTGCTAGCAGCTATCTAGGAAGCCCTGTTTGGTCACTTCCGGTCCAATGCCCATTGAGCCCAGTGGGATGGAATCAAGCAGGTTGAGCACCCACACTAAACTAAAATGCAGCTCCTCACTCCAGGCACTCAAAACTCCACTGCCAAACACAAGTTCAGCTCCCAAGCCATTTCCCGCTGCCATGGAAACCAAGTGCTCTGGCACCACATATGTCTGAAAGTGGATATGACACCTAGGGAACTCAGGGCGGTGGTGAATGGCAACTGCCCGAAGCAGCAGCACAGCTCTTCCAGTGCCAAAACAACTCCACCTGCCTCATGAACTTCACATACCATCAGCTGTGCTAGGAGCTATCTAGGAAACCCTGTTTGGTCACTTCCGGTCCAATGCCCATTGAGCCCAGTGGGATGGAATCAAGCAGGTTGAGCACCCACACTAAACTAAAATGCAGCTCCTCACTCAAGGCGCTCAAAACTCCACTGCCAAACACAAGTTCAGTGCCCAAGCCATTTCCCGCTGCCATGGAAACCAAGTGCTCTGGCACCACATATGTCTGAAAGTGGATATGACACCTAGGGAACTCAGTGAGGTGGTGAATGGCAACTGCCCGAAGCAGCAGCACAGCTCTTCCAGTGCCAAAACAACTCCACCTGCCTCATGAACTTCACATACCATCAGCTGTGCTAGGAGCTATCTAGGAAACCCTGTTTGGTCACTTCCGGTCCAATGCCCATTGAGCCCAGTGGGATGGAATCAAGCAGGTTGAGCACCCACACTAAACTAAAACGCAGCTCCTCGCTCAAGGCACTCAAAACTCCACTGCCAAACACAAGTTCAGTGCCCAAGCCATTTCCCGCTGCCATGGAAACCAAGTGCTCTGGCAGCACATATGTCTGAAAGTGGATATGACACCTAGGGAACTCAGGGCGGTGGTGAATGGCAACTGCCCGAAGCAGCAGCACAGCTCTTCCAGTGCCAAAACAACTCCACCTGCCTCATGAACTTCACATACCATCAGCTGTGCTAGCAGCGTTCTAGGAAACCCTGTTTGGTCACTTCTGGTCCAATGCCCATTGAGCCCAGTGGGATGGAATCAAGCAGGTTGAGCACCCACACTAAACTAAAACGCAGCTCCTCACTCAAGGTACTCAAAACTCCACTGCCAAACACAACTTGAGCGCAAAAGCCATTTCCCGCTGCCTTGGAAACCAAGTGCTCTGGCACCACATATGTCTGAAAGTGGATATGACACCTAGGGAACTCAGGGCGGTGGTGAATGGCAACTGCCCGAAGCAGCAGCACAGCTCTTCCAGTGCCAAAACAACTCCACCTGCCTCATGAACTTCACATACCATCAGCTGTGCTAGCAGCTATCTAGGAAACCCTGTTTGGTCACTTCCGGTCCAATGCCCATTGAGCCCAGTGGGATGGAATCAAGCAGGTTGAGCACCCACACTAAACTTACATGGAGCTCCTCACTCAAGGCGCTCAAAACTCCACTGCCAAACACAAGTTCAGCACAAAAGCCATTTCTCACTGCCATGGAAACCAAGTGCTCTGGCACCACATATGTCTGAAAGTGGATATGACACCTAGGGAACTCAGGGCGGTGGTGAATGGCAACTGCCCGAAGCAGCAGCACAGCTCTTCCAGTGCCAAAACAACTCCACCTGCCTCATGAACTTCACATACCATCAGCTGTGCTAGCAGCTATCTAGGAAACCCTGTTTGGTCACTTCTGGTCCAATGCCCATTGAGCCCAGTGGGATGGAATCAAGCAGGTTGAGCACCCACACTAAACTTACATGGAGCTCCTCACTCAAGGCGCTCAAAACTCCACTGCCAAACACAAGTTCAGCACAAAAGCCATTTCCCACTGCCATGGAAACCAAGTGCTCTGGCACCACATATGTCTGAAAGTGGATATGACACCTAGGGAACTCATGGCCATGGTGAATGGCAACTGCCCGAAGCAGCAGCACAGCTCTTCCAGTGCCAAAACAACTCCACCTGCCTCATGAACGTCACATACCATCAGCTGTGCTAGCAGCTATCTAGGAAACCCTGTTTGGTCACTTCCGGTCCAATGCCCATTGAGCCCAGTGGGATGGAATCAAGCATGTTGAGCACCCACACTAAACTAACATTGAACTCCTCATTCAAGGCACTCAAAACTCCACTGATAAACACAAGTTCAGTGCCCAAGCCATTTCATGCTGCCATGGAAACCAAGTGCTCTGGCACAAATATGTCTGAAAGTGGATATGACACCTAGGGAACTCAGGGCGGTGGTGAATGGCAACTGCCCGAAGCAGCAGCACAGCTCTTCCAGTGCCAAAACAACTCCACATACCTCATGAACTTCACATGAAATCAATTGTGCTAGCAGCTATCTAGGAAACCCTGTTTGGTCACTTCCGGTCCAATGCCCATTGAGCCCAGTGGGATGGAATCAAGCAGGTTGAGCACCCACACTAAACTTACATGGAGCTCCTCACTCAAGGCGCTCAAAACTCCACAGCCAAACACAAGTTCAGTGCCCAAGCCATTTCCGGCTGCCATGGAAACCAAGTGCTCTGGCACCACATATGTCTGAAAGTGGATATGACACCTAGGGAACTCAGGGCGGTGGTGAACGGCAACTGCCCGAAGCAGCAGCACAGCTCTTCCAGTGCCAAAACAACTCCACCTGCCTCATGAACTTCACATACCATTAGCTGTGCTAGCAGCTATCTAGGAAACCCTGTTTGGTCACTTCCGGTCCAATGCCCATTGAGCCCAGTGGGATGGAATCAAGCAGGTTGAGCACCCACACTAAACTAAATTGCAGCTCCTCACTCAAGGCACTCAAAACTCCACAGCCAAACACAAGTTCATCTCAAAAGCCATTTCCTGCTGCCATGGAAACCAAATGCTATGGCAGCACATATGTCTGAAAGTGGATATGACACCTAGGGAACTCAGGGCCGTGGTGAATGGCAACTGCCCGAAGCAGCAGCTCAGCTCTTCCAGTGCCAAACAACTCCACCTGCCTCATGAACTTCACATACCAACAGCTGTGCTAGCAGCTATCTAGGAAACCCTGTTTGGTCACTCCCGGCCCAATGCCCATTGAGCCCAGTGAGATTGAATCAAGCTGGTTGAGCACCCACATTAAACTTAAATGGAGCTTCTCACTCAAGGCGCTCAAAACTCCACAGGAAAACACAAGTTCAGCTAAAAAGCCATTTCCCGCTGCCATGGAAACCAAGTGCTCTGGCACCACATATGTCTGAAAGTGGATATGACACCTAGGGAACTCAGGGCGGTGGTGAATGGCAACTGCCCCAAGCAGCAGCACAGCTCTTCCAGTGCCAATAAACTCGACCAGCCTCATGAACTTCACATACCATCAGCTGTGCTAGCAGCTATCTAGGAAGCCCTGTTTGGTCACTTCCGGTCCAATGCCCATTGAGCCCAGTGGGATGGAATCAAGCAGGTTGAGCACCCACACTAAACTTACATGGAGCTCCTCACTCAAGGCACTCAAAACTCCACTGCCAAACACAAGTTCAGCTCCCAAGCCATTTCCCGCTGCCATGGAAACCAAGTGCTCTGGCAGCACATATGTCTGAAAGTGGATATGACACGTAAGGAACTCAGGGCGGTGGTGAATGGCAACTGCCCGAAGCAGCAGCACAGCTCTTCCAGTGCCAAAACAACTCCACCTGCCTCATGAACTTCACATACCATCAGCTGTGCTAGGAGCTATCTAGGAAACCCTGTTTGGTCACTTCCGGTCCAATGCCCATTGAGCCCAGTGGGATGGAATCAAGCAGGTTGAGCACCCACACTAAACTTACATGCAGCTCCTCACTCAAGGCGCTCAAAACTCCCCTGCCAAACACAAGTTCAGTGCCCAAGCCATTTCCCGCTGCCATGGAAACCAAGTGCTCTGGCAGCACATATGTCTGAAAGTGGATATGACACCTAGGGAACTCAGGGCGGTGGTGAATGGCAACTGCCCGAAGCAGCAGCACAGCTCTTCCAGTGCCAAAACAACTCCACCTGCCTCATGAACTTCACATACCATCAGCTGTGCTAGCAGCTATCTAGGAAACCCTGTTTGGTCACTTCTGGTCCAATGCCCATTGAGCCCAGTGGGATGGAATCAAGCAGGTTGAGCACCCACACTAAACTAAAACGCAGCTCCTCACTCAAGGTTCTCAAAACTCCACTGCCAAACACAACTTGAGCGCAAAAGCCATTTCCCGCTGCCTTGGAAACCAAGTGCTCCGGCACCACATATGTCTGAAAGTGGATATGACACCTAGGGAACTCAGTGAGGTGGTGAATGGCAACTGCCCGAAGCAGCAGCACAGCTCTTCCAGTGCCAAAACAACTCCACCTGCCTCATGAACTTCACATACCATCAGCTGTGCTAGCAGCTATCTAGGAAGCCCTGTTTGGTCACTTCCGGTCCAATGCCCATTGAGCCCAGTGGGATGGAATCAAGCAGGTTGAGCACCCACACTAAACTTACATGGAGCTCCTCACTCAAGGCACTCAAAACTCCACTGCCAAACACAAGTTCAGTGCCAAGCCATTTCCCGCTGCCATGGAAACCAAGTGCTCTGGCACCACATATGTTTGAAAGTGGATATGACACCTAGGGAACTCAGGGCGGTGGTGAATGGCAACTGCCCGAAGCAGCAGCACAGCTCTTCCAGTGCCAAAACAACTCCACCTGCCTCATGAACTTCACATACCATCAGCTGTGCTAGCAGCTATCTAGGAAGCCCTCTTTGGTCACTTCCGGTCCAATGTCCTTTGAGACCAGTGGGATGGAATCAAGCAGGTTGAGCACGCACACTAAACTAACATGCAGCTCCTCACTCAAGGTACTCAAAACTCCACAGCCAAACACAAGTTCAGCGCAAAAGCCATTTCCCGCTGCCTTGGAAACTAAGTGCTCTGGCAGCACATATGTCTGAAAGTGGATATGACACCTAGGGAACTCAGGGCGGTGGAGAATGGCAACTGCGAAAAGCAGCAGCACAGCTCTTCCAGTGCCAAAACAAATCCACCTGCCTCATGAACTTCACATACCATCAGCTGTGCTAGCAGCTATCTAGGAAACCCTGTTTGGTCACTTCCGGTCCAATGCCCATTGAGCCCAGTGGGATGGAATCAAGCAGGTTGAGCACCCACACTAAACTTACATGGAGCTCCTCACTCAAGGCACTCAAAACTCCACAGTCAAACACAAGTTCAGTGCCCAAGCCATTTCCCGCTGCCATGGAAACCAAGTGCTCTGGCACCACATATGTCTGAAAGTGGATATGACACCTAGGGAACTCAGTGAGTTGGTGAATGGCAACTGCCCGAAGCAGCAGCACAGCTCTTCCTGTGCCAAAACAACTCCACCTGCCTCATGAACTTCACATACCATCAGCTGTGCTAGCAGCTATCTAGGAAACCCTGTTTGGTCACTTCCGGTCCAATGCCCATTGAGCCAAGTGGGATGGAATCAAGCAGGTTGAGCACCCACACTAAACTAAATTGCAGCTCCTCACTCAAGGCACGCAGAACTCCACAGCCAAACACAAGTTCATCTCAAAAGCCATTTCCCGCTGCCATGGAAACCAAATGCTGTGGCAGCACATATGTCTGAAAGTGGATATGACACCTAGGGAACTCAGGGCCGTGGTGAATGGCAACTGCCCGAAGCAGCAGCTCAGCTCTTCCAGTGCCAAACAACTCCACCTGCCTCATGAACTTCACATACCATCAGCTGTGCTAGCAGCTATCTAGGAAACCCTGTTTGGTCACTTCCGGTCCAATGCCCATTGAGCCCAGTGGGATGGAATCAAGCTGGTTGAGCACCCACATTAAACTTAAATGGAGCTTCTCACTCAAGGCGCTCAAAACTCCACAGGAAAACACATTTTCAGCTAAAAAGCCATTTGCCGCTGCCATGGAAACCAAGTGCTCTGGCACCACATATGTCTGAAAGTGGATATGACACCTAGGGAACTCAGGGCGGTGGTGAATGGCAACTGCCCCAAGCAGCAGCACAGCTCTTCCAGTGGCAATAAACTCGACCAGCCTCATGAACTTCACATACCATCAGCTGTGCTAGCAGCTATCTAGGAAGCCCTGCTTGGTCACTTCCGGTCCTATGCCCATTGAGCCCAGTGGGATGGAATCAAGCAGGTTGAGCACCCACACTAAACTTACATGGAGCTCCTCACTCAAGGCACTCAAAACGCCACAGCCAAACACAAGTTCAGCGCCCAAGCCATTTCCCGCTGGAATGGAAACCAAGTGCTCTGGCACCACATATGTCTGAAAGTGGATATGACACCTAGGGAACACAGTCAGGTGGTGAATGGCAACTGCCCGAAGTAGCAGCACAGCTATTCCAGTGCCAAACAACTGCACCTGCCTCATGAACTTCACATACCATCAGCTGTGCTAGCAGCTATCTAGGAAACCCTCTTTGGTCACTTCCGGTCCAATGCCCATTGAGCCCAGTGGGATGGAATCAAGCAGGTTGAGCACCCACACTAAACTAAAACGCAGCTCCTCACTCAAGGTACTCAAAACTCCACTGCCAAACACAACTTGAGCGCAAAAGCCATTTCCCGCTGCCTTGGAAACCAAGTGCTCCGGCACCACATATGTCTGAAAGTGGATATGACACCTAGGGAACTCAGGGCGGTGGTGAATGGCAACTGCCCGAAGCAGCAGCACAGCTCTTCCTCTGCCAAAACAACTCCACCTGCCTCATGAACTTCACATACCATCAGCTGTGCTAGCAGCTATCTAGGAAGCCCTGTTTGGTCACTTCCGGTCCAATGCCCATTGAGCTCAGTGGGATGGAATCAAGCAGGTTGAGCACCCACACTAAACTTACATGGAGCTCCTCACTCAAGGCACTCAAAACTCCACTGCCAAACACAAGTTCAGTGCCCAAGCCATTTCCCGCTGCCATGGAAACCAAGTCCTCTGGCACCACATATGTCTGAAAGTGGATATGACACCTAGGGAACTCAGGGCGGTGGTGAATGGCAACTGCCCCAAGCAGCAGCACAGCTCTTCCAGTGCCAAAACAACTCCACCTGCCTCATCAACTTCACATACCATCAGCTGTGCTAGGAGCTATCTAGGAAACCCTCTTTGGTCACTTCCGGTCCAATGCCCATTGAGCCCAGTGGGATGGAATCAAGCAGGTTGAGCACCCACACTAAACTAAAATGCAGCTCCTCACTCAAGGTACTCAAAACTCCACAGCCAAACACAAGTTCAGCGCAAAAGCCATTTCCCGCTGCCTTGGAAACTAAGTGCTCTGGCAGCACATATGTCTGAAAGTGGATATGACACCTAGGGAACTCAGGGCGGTGGAGAATGGCAACTGCGCAAAGCAGCAGCACAGCTCTTCCAGTGCCAAAACAACTCCACCTGCCTCATGAACTTCACATACCATCAGCTGTGCTAGCAGCTATCTAGGAAACCCTGTTTGGTCACTTCCGGTCCAATGCCCATTGAGCCCAGTGGGATGGAATCAAGCAGGTTGAGCACCCACACTAAACTTACATGGAGCTCCTCACTCAAGGCACTCAAAACTCCACAGTCAAACACAAGTTCAGTGCCCAAGCCATTTCTCGCTGCCATGGAAACCAAGTGCTCTGGCACCACATATGTCTGAAAGTGGATATGACACCTAGGGAACTCAGTGAGGTGGTGAATGGCAACTGCCCGAAGCAGCAGCACAGCTCTTCCAGTGGCAAAACAACTCCACCTGCCTCATGAACTTCACATACCATCAGCTGTGCTAGCAGCTATCTAGGAAACCCTGTTTGGTCACTTCCGGTCCAATGCCCATTGAGCCCAGTGGGATGGAATCAAGCAGGTTGAGCACCCACACTAAACTTACATGGAGCTCCTCACTCAAGGCGCTCAAAACTCCACTGCCAAACACAAGTTCAGCACAAAAGCCATTTCCCACTGCCATGGAAACCAAGTGCTCTGGCACCACATATGTCTGAAAGTGGATATGACACCTAGGGAACTCAGGGCGGTGGTGAATGGCAACTGCCCGAAGCAGCAGCACAGCTCTTCCAGTGCCAAAACAACTCCACCTGCCTCATGAACGTCACATACCATCAGCTGTGCTAGCAGCTATCTAGGAAACCCTTTTTGGTCACTTCCGGTCCAATGCCCATTGAGCCCAGTGGGATGGAATCAAGCAGGTTGAGCACCCACACTAAACTTACATGGAGCTCTTTGCTCAAGGCGCTCAAAACTCCACAGCCAAACACAAGTTCAGTGCCCAAGCCATTTCCGGCTGCCATGGAAACCAAGTGCTCTGGCACCACATATGTCTGAAAGTGGATATGACACCTAGGGAACTTAGTGAGGTGGTGAACGGCAACTGCCCGAAGCAGCAGCACAGCTCTTCCAGTGCCAAAACAACTCCACCTGGCTCATGAACTTCACATACCATTAGCTGTGCTAGCAGCTATCAAGGAAACCCTGTTTGGTCACTTCCGGTCCAATGCCCATTGAGCCCAGTGGGATGGAATCAAGCAGGTTGAGCACCCACACTAAACTTACATGGAGCTCCTCACTCAAGGCACGCAGAACTCCACAGCCAAACACAAGTTCATCTCAAAAGCCATTTCCCGCTGCCATGGAAACCAAATGCTGTGGCAGCACATATGTCTGAAAGTGGATATGACACCTAGGGAACTCAGGGCCGTGGTGAATGGCAATGCCCGAAGCAGCAGCTCAGCTCTTCCAGTGCCAAACAACTCCACCTGCCTCATGAACTTCACATACCATCAGCTGTGCTAGCAGCTATCTAGGAAACCCTGTTTGGTCACTCCCGGCCCAATGCCCATTGAGCCCAGTGGGATGGAATCAAGCAGGTTGAGCACCCACATTAAACTTAAATGGAGCTTCTCACTCAAGGCGCTCAAAACTCCACAGGAAAACACATTTTCAGCTAAAAAGCCATTTGCCGCTGCCATGGAAACCAAGTGCTCTGGCACCACATATGTCTGAAAGTGGATATGACACCTAGGGAACTCAGGGCGGTGGTGAATGGCAACTGCCCCAAGCAGCAGCACAGCTCTTCCAGTGGCAATAAACTCGACCAGCCTCATGAACTTCACATACCATCAGCTGTGCTAGCAGCTATCTAGGAAGCCCTGTTTGGTCACTTCCGGTCCTATGCCCATTGAGCCCAGTGGGATGGAATCAAGCAGGTTGAGCACCCACACTAAACTTACATGGAGCTCCTCACTCAAGGCACTCAAAACTCCACAGCCAAACACAAGTTCAGCGCCCAAGCCATTTCCCGCTGCCATGGAAACCAAGTGCTCTGGCACCACATATGTCTGAAAGTGGATATGACACCTAGGGAACACAGTGAGGTGGAGAATGGCAACTGCCCGAAGCAGCAGCACAGCTCTTCCATTGCTAAACAACTGCACCTGCCTCATGAACTTCACATACCATCAGCTGTGCTAGCAGCTATCTAGGAAACCCTGTTTGGTCACTTCCGGTCCAATGCCCATTGAGCCCAGTGGGATGGAATCAAGCAGGTTGAGCACCCACACTAAACTAAAACGCAGCTCCTCACTCAAGGTACTCAAAACTCCACTGCCAAACACAACTTGAGCGCAAATGCCATTTCCCGCTGCCTTGGAAACCAAGTGCTCCGGCACCACATATGTCTGAAAGTGGATATGACACCTAGGGAACTCAGGGCGGTGGTGAATGGCAACTGCCCGAAGCAGCAGCACAGCTCTTCCTGTGCCAAAACAACTCCACCTGCCTCATGAACTTCACATACCATCAGCTGTGCTAGCAGCTATCTAGGAAAGCCTGTTTGGTCACTTCCGGTCCAATGCCCATTGAGCCCAGTGGGATGGAATCAAGCAGGTTGAGCACCCACACTAAACTTACATGGAGCTCCTCACTCAAGGCACTCAAAACTCCACTGCCAAACACAAGTTCAGTGCCCAAGCCATTTCCCGCTGCCATGGAAACCAAGTGCTCTGGCACCACATATGTCTGAAAGTGGATATGACACCTAGGGAACTCAGGGCGGTGGTGAATGGCAACTGCCCCAAGCAGCAGCACAGCTCTTCCAGTGCCAAAACAACTCCACCTGCCTCATGAACTTCACATACCATCAGCTGTGCTAGCAGCTATCTAGGAAGCCCTCTTTGGTCACTTCCGGTCCAATGCCCATTGAGCCCAGTGGGATGGAATCAAGCAGGTTGAGCACCCACACTAAACTAAAATGCAGCTCCTCACTCAAGGTACTCAAAACTCCACAGCCAAACACAAGTTCAGCGCAAAAGCCATTTCCCGCTGCCTTGGAAACTAAGTGCTCTGGCAGCACATATGTCTGAAAGTGGATATGACACCTAGGGAACTCAGGGCGGTGGAAAATGGCAACTGCCCGAAGCAGCAGCACAGCTCTTCCAGTGCCAAAACAACTCCACCTGCCTCATGAACTTCACATACCATCAGCTGTGCTAGCAGCTATCTAGGAAACCCTTTTTGGTCCCTTCCGGTCTAATGCCCATTGAGCCCAGTGGGATGGAATCAAGCAGGTTGAGCACCCACACTAAACTTACATGGAGCTCCTCACTCAAGGCACTCAAAACTCCACAGTCAAACACAAGTTCAGTGCCCAAGCCATTTCCCGCTGCCATGGAAACCAAGTGCTCTGGCACCACATATGTCTGAAAGTGGATATGACACCTAGGGAACTCAGGGCCGTGGTGAATGGCAACTGCCCGAAGCAGCAGCACAGCTCTTCCTGTGCCAAAACAACTCCACCTGCCTCATGAACTTCACATACCATCAGCTGTGCTAGCAGCTCTCTAGGAAGCCCTGTTTGGTCACTTCCGGTCCAATGCCCATTGAGCCCAGTGGGATGGAATCAAGCAGGTTGAGCACCCACACTAAACTTACATGGAGCTCCTCACTCAAGGCACTCAAAACGCCACAGCCAAACACAAGTTCAGCGCCCAAGCCATTTCCCGCTGCCATGGAAACCAAGTGCTCTGGCAGCACATATGTCTGAAAGTGGATATGACACCTAGGGAACACAGTGAGGTGGAGAATGGCAACTGCCCGAAGCAGCAGCACAGCTCTTCCATTGCCAAACAACTGCACCTGCCTCATGAACTTCACATACCATCAGCTGTGCTAGCAGCTATCTAGGAAACCCTGTTTGGTCACTTCCGGTCCAATGCCCATTGAGCCCAGTGGGATGGAATCAAGCAGGTTGAGCACCCACACTAAACTAAAACGCAGCTCCTCACTCAAGGTACTCAAAACTCCACAGCCAAACACAACTTGAGCGCAAAAGCCATTTCCCGCTGCCTTGGAAACCAAGTGCTCCGGCACCACATATGTCTGAAAGTGGATATGACACCTAGGGAACTCAGGGCGGTGGTGAATGGCAACTGCCCGAAGCAGCAGCACAGCTCTTCCTGTGCCAAAACAACTCCACCTGCCTCATGAACTTCACATACCATCAGCTGTGCTAGCAGCTATCTAGGAAGCCCTGTTTGGTCACTTCCGGTCCAATGCCCATTGAGCCCAGTGGGATGGAATCAAGCAGGTTGAGCACCCACACTAAACTTACATGGAGCTCCTCACTCAAGGCACTCAAAACTCCACTGCCAAACACAAGTTCAGTGCCCAAGCCATTTCCCGCTGCCATGGAAACCAAGTGCTCTGGCACCACATATGTCTGAAAGTGGATATGACACCTAGGGAACTCAGGGCGGTGGTGAATGGCAACTGCCCCAAGCAGCAGCACAGCTCTTCCAGTGCCAAAACAACTCCACCTGCCTCATGAACTTCACATACCATCAGCTGTGCTAGCAGCTATCTAGGAAGCCCTCTTTGGTCACTTCCGGTCCAATGCCCATTGAGCCCAGTGGGATGGAATCAAGCAGGTTGAGCACCCACACTAAACTTACATGGAGCTCCTCACTCAAGGCACTCAAAACTCCACAGCCAAACACAAGTTCAGCGCAAAAGCCATTTCCCGCTGCCTTGGAAACTAAGTGCTCTGGCAGCACATATGTCTGAAAGTGGATATGACACCTAGGGAACTCAGGGCGGTGGAGAATGGCAACTGCGCCAAGCAGCAGCACAGCTCTTCCAGTGCCAAAACAACTCCACCTGCCTCATGAACTTCACATACCATCAGCTGTGCTAGCAGCTATCTAGGAAACCCTGTTTGGTCACTTCCGGTCCAATGCCCATTGAGCCCAGTGGGATGGAATCAAGCAGGTTGAGCACCCACACTAAACTTACATGGAGCTCCTCACTCAAGGCACTCAAAACTCCACAGTCAAACACAAGTTCAGTGCCCAAGCCATTTCCCGCTGCCATGGAAACCAAGTGCTCTGGCACCACATATGTCTGAAAGTGGATATGACACCTAGGGAACTCAGGGCCGTGGTGAATGGCAACTGCCCGAAGCAGCAGCACAGCTCTTCCTGTGCCAAAACAACTCCACCTGCCTCATGAACTTCACATACCATCAGCTGTGCTAGCAGCTATCTAGGAAACCCTGTTTGGTCACTTCCGGTCCAATGCCCATTGAGCCCAGTGGGATGGAATCAAGCAGGTTGAGCACCCACACTAAACTTACATGGAGCTCCTCACTCAAGGCGCTCAAAACTCCACAGCCAAACACAAGTTCAGCACAAAAGCCATTTCCCACTGCCATGGAAACCAAGAGCTCTGGCACCACATATGTCTGAAAGTGGATATGACACCTAGGGAACTCAGGGCGGTGGTGAATGGCAACTGCCCCAAGCAGCAGCACAGCTCTTCCAGTGCCAAAACAACTCCACCTAGCTCATGAACTTCACATAAAATCAACTGTGCTAGCAGCTATCTAGGAAACCCTGTTTGGTCACTTCCGGTCCAATGCCCATTGAGCCCAGTGGGATGGAATCAAGCAGGTTGAGCACCCACACTAAACTTACATGGAGCTCCTCACTCAAGGCGCTCAAAATTCCACAGCCAAACACAAGTTCAGTGCCCAAGCCATTTTCGGCTGCCATGGAAACCAAGTGCTCTGGCACCACATATGTCTGAAAGTGGATATGACACCTAGGGAACTCAGTGAGGTGGTGAACGGCAACTGCCCGAAGCAGCAGCACAGCTCTTCCAGTGCCAAAACAACTCCACCTGCCTCATGAACTTCACATACCATTAGCTGTGCTAGCAGCTATCTAGGAAACCCTGTTTGGTCACTTCCGGTCCAATGCCCATTGAGCCCAGTGGGATGGAATCAAGCAGGTTGAGCACCCACACTAAACTAAATTGCAGCTCCTCACTCAAGGCACGCAGAACTCCACTGCCAAACACAAGTTCAGCACAAAAGCCATTTCCCACTGCCATGGAAACCAAGTGCTCTGGCACCACATATGTCTGAAAGTGGATATGACACCTAGGGAACTCAGGGCGGTGGTGAATGGCAACTGCCCGAAGCAGCAGCACAGCTCTTCCAGTGGCAAAACATCTCCACCTGCCTCATGAACTTCACATACCATCAGCTGTGCTAGCAGCTATCTAGGAAGCCCTGTTTGGTCACTTCCGGTCCAATGCCCATTGAGCCCAGTGGGATGGAATCAAGCATGTTGAGCACCCACACTAAACTAACATTGAACTCCTCATTCAAGGCACTCAAAACTCCACTGATGAACACAAGTTCAGTGCCCAAGCGATTTCCCGCTGCCATGGAAACTAAGTGCTCTGGCACCAAATATGTCTGAAAGTGGATATGACACCTAGGGAACACAGTGAGGTGGTGAATGGCAACTGCCCGAAGCAGCAGCACAGCTCTTCCAGTGCCAAAACAACTCCACCTACCTCATGAACTTCACATACCATCAACTGTGCTAGCAGCTATCTAGGAAACCCTGTTTGGTCACTTCCGGTCCAATGCCCATTGAGCCCAGTGGGATGGAATCAAGCAGGTTGAGCACCCACACTAAACTTACATGGAGCTCTTTGCTCAAGGCACACAAAACTCCACAGCCAAACACAAGTTCAGTGCCCAAGCCATTTCATGCTGCCATGGAAACCAAGTGCTCTGGCACCACATATGTCTGAAATTGGATATGACACCTAGGGAACTCAGTGAGGTGGTGAATGGCAACTGCCCGAAGCAGCAGCACAGCTCTTCCAGTGCCAAAACAACTCCACCTGCCTCATGAACTTCACATACCATTAGTTGTGCTAGCAGCTATCTAGGAAACCCTGTTTGGTCACTTCCGGTCCAATGCCCATTGAGCCAAGTGGGATGGAATCAAGCAGGTTGAGCACACACACTAAATTAACATGCACCTCCTCACTCAAGCCGCTCAAAACTCCACTGCCAAACACAAGTTCAGCGCCCAAGCCATTTCCCGCTGCCATGAAAAACCAAATGCTCTGGCACCACATATGTCTGAAAGTGGATATGACACCTAGGGAACTCAGGGCGGTGGTGAATGGCAACTGCCCGAAGCAGCAGCACAGCTCTTCCAGTGCCAAACAACTCCACCTGCCTCATGAACTTCACATACCATCAGCTGTGCTAGCAGCTATCTAGGAAACCCTGTTTTGTCATTTCCGGTCCAATGCCCATTGAGCCAAGTGGGATGGAATCAAGCAGGTTGAGCACCCACACTAAACTTACATGGAGCTCCTCACTCAAGCCACTCAAAACTCCACAGCCAAACACAAGTTCAGCGCAAAAGCCATTTCCCGCTGCCATGGAAACCAAATGCTCTGGCAGCACATATGTCTGAAAGTGGATATGACACCTAGGGAACTCAGGGCGGTGGTGAATGGCAACTGCCCGAAGCAGCAGCACAGCTCTTCCAGTGCCAAAACAACTCCACCTGCCTCATGAACCTCACATACCATCAGTGTTCTAGCAGAGTATTAAGCCCCGTTTGTTTACTTCCGGTCCAATGCCCATTGAGCCCAGTGGGATGGAATCAAGCAGGTTGAGCACCCACACTAAACTAAAATGCAGCTCCTCACTCAAGGCACTCAAAACTCCACTGCCAAACACAAGTTCAGTGCCCAAGCCATTTCCCGCTGCCATGGAAACCAAGTGCTCTGGCACCACATATGTCTGAAAGTGGATATGACACCTAGGGAACTCAGGGCGGTGGTGAATGGCAACTGCCCGAAGCAGCAGCACAGCTCTTCCAGTGCCAAAACAACTCCACCTGCCTCATGAACTTCACATACCATCAGCTGTGCTAGCAGCTATCTACCAAACCCTGATTGGTCATTTCCGGTCCAATGCCCATTGAGCAGAATGTGATGGAATCAAGCAGGTTGAGCACCCACAGTAAACTTACATGGAGCTCCTCACTCAAGCCGCTCAAAACTCCACAGCCAAACACAAGTTCAGCGCCCAAAACATTTCCTGCTGATATGGAAACCAAGTGCTCTGGCACCACATATGTCTGAAAGTGGATATGACACCTAGGGAACTCAGGGCGGTGGTGAATGGCAACTGCCCCAAGCAGCAGCACAGCTCTTCCAGTGCCAAAACAACTCCACCTGCCTCATCAACTTCACATACCATCAGCTGTGCAAGCAGCTATCTAGGAAACCCTGTTTGGTCACTTCCGGTCCAATGCCAATTGAGCCCAGTGGGATGCAATCAAGCAGGTTGAGCACCCACACTAAACTAACATGCACCTCCTCACTCAAGCCGCTCAAAACTCCACTGCCAAACACAAGTTCAGCGCCCAAGCCATTTCCTGCTGCCATGATAACCAAGTGCTCTGGCACCACATATGTCTGAAAGTGGATATGACACCTAGGGAACTCAGTGAGGTGGTGAATGGCAACTGCCCAAAGCAGCAGCACAGGTCTTTCAGTGCCAAAACAACTCCACCTGCCTCATGAACTTCACATACCATCAGCTGTGCTAGCAGCTATCTTGGAGACCCTGTTTGGTCACTTCCGGTCCAATGCCCATTGAGCCCAGTGGGATGGAATCAAGCAGGTTGAGCACCCACACTAAACTAACATGCAGCTCCTCACTCAAGGCGCTCAAAACTACACAGCCAAACACAAGTTCAGCGCCCAAGCCATTTCCTGCTGCCATGGAAACCAAGTGCTCTGGCAGCACATATGTCTGAAAGTGGATATGACACCTAAGGAACTCAGGACGCTGATGAATGGCAACTGCCCGAAGCTGCAGCACAGCTCTTCCAGTGCCAAAACAACTCCACCTCAGTCATTAACTTCACATACCATCAGCTGTGCTAGCAGCTATCTAGGAAACCCTGTTTGGTCACTTCCGGTCCAATGCCCATTGAGCCCAGTGGGATGGAATCAAGCAGGTTGAGCACACACACTAAACGTACATGGAGCTCCTCACTCAAGGCGCTCAAAGCTCCACAGCCACACATAAGTTCAGTGCCCAAACCATTTCCCGTTGCCATGGAAGCCAAGTGCTCTAGCAGCACATATGTCTGAAAGTGGATATGACACCTAGGGAACTCAGGGCGGTGATGAATGGCAACTGCCCGAAGCAGCAGCACAGCTCTTCCAATGCCAAAACAACTCCACCTGCCTCATGAACTTCACATACCATCAGCTGTGCTAGCAGCGTTCTAGGAAACCCTGTTTGGTCACTTCCGGTCCAATGCCCATTGAGTCTAGGGTGGGATGGAATCAAGCAGGTTGAGCACCCACACTAAACTAACATGGAGCTCCTCACTCAAGGCGCTCAAAACTCCACTGCCAAACACAAGTTCAGCACAAAAGCCATTTCCCACTGCCATGGAAACCAAGTGCTCTGGCACCACATATGTCTGAAAGTGGATATGACACCTAGGGAACTCAGGGCGGTGGTGAATGGCAACTGCCCGAAGCAGCAGCACAGCTCTTCCAGTGCCAAAACAACTCCACCTACCTCATGAACTTCACATACCATCAACTGTGCTAGCAGCTATCTAGGAAACCCTGTTTGGTCACTTCCGGTCCAATGCCCATTGAGCCCAGTGGGATGGAATCAAGCAGGTTGAGCACCGACACTAAACTAACATGCACCTCCTCACTCAAGGCGCTCAAAACTCCACAGCCAAACACAAGTTCAGTGCCCAAGCCATTTCATGCTGCCATGGAAACCAAGAGCTCTGGCAGCACATATGTCTGAAATTGGATATGACACCTAGGGAACTCAGTGAGGTGGTGAACGGCAACTGCCCGAAGCAGCAGCACAGCTCTTCCAGTGCCAAAACAACTCCACCTGCCTCATGAACTTCACATACCATTAGCTGTGCTAGCAGCTATCTAGGAAACCCTGTTTGGTCACTTCCGGTCCAATGCCCATTGAGCCCAGTGGGATGGAATCAAGCAGGTTGAGCACCCACACTAAACTAACATGGAGCTCCTCAAACAAGGCGCTCAAAACTCCACAGCCAAACACAAGTTCAAGCCGAAGCCATTTCCCGCTGCCATGAAAACCAACTGCTCTGGCAGCACATATGTCTGAAAGTGGATATGACACCTAGGGAACTCAGGGCGGTGGTGAATGGCAACTGCCCGAAGCAGCAGCACAGCTCTTCCAGTGCCAAAACAACTCCACCTGCCTCATGAACTTCACATACCATCAGCTGTGCTAGCAGCTATCTAGGAAGCCCTGTTTGGTCACTTCCGGTCCAATGCCCATTGAGCCCAGTGGGATGGAATCAAGCATGTTGAGCACCCACACTAAACTAACATTGAACTCCTCATTCAAGGCACTCAAAACTCCACAGCCAAACACAAGTTCAGTGCCCAAGCCATTTCCCGCTGCCATGGAAACTAAGTGCTCTGGCACCAAATATGTCTGAAAGTGGATATGACACCTAGGGAACACAGTGAGATGGTGAATGGCAACTGCCCCAAGCAGCAGCACAGCTCTTCCAGTGCCAAAACAACTCCACCTACCTCATGAACTTCACATACCATCAACTGTGCTGGCAGCTATCTAGGAAACCCTGTTTGGTCACTTCCGGTCCAATGCCCATTGAGCCCAGTGGGATGGAATCAAGCAGGTTGAGCACCCACACTAAACTTACATGGAGCTCTTTGCTCAAGGCGCTCAAAACTCCACAGCCAAACACAAGTTCAGCACAAAAGCCATTTCCCACTGCCATGGAAACCAAGTGCTCTGGCAGCACATATGTCTGAAATTGGATATGACACCTAGGGAACTCAGTGAGGTGGTGAACGGCAACTGCCCGAAGCAGCAGCACAGCTCTTCCAGTGCCAAAACAACTCCACCTGCCTACTCAACTTCACATACCATTAGCTGTGCTAGCAGCTATCTAGGAAACCCTGTTTGGTCACTTCCGGTCCAATGCCCATTGAGCCCAGTGGGATGGAATCAAGCAGGTTGAGCACCCACACTAAATTAACATGGAGCTCCTCAAACAAGGCGCTCAAAACTCCACAGCCAAACACAAGTTCATCTCAAAAGCCATTTCCCGCTGCCATGGAAACCAAGTGCTCTGGCACCACATATGTCTGAAAGTGGATATGACACCTAGGGAACTCAGGGCGGTGGTGAATGGCAACTGCCCGAAGCAGCAGCACAGCTCTTCCAGTGCCAAAACAACTCCACCTGCCTCATGAACTTCACATACCATCAGCTGTGCTAGCAGCTATCTAGGAAGCCCTGTTTGGTCACTTCCGGTCCAATGCCCATTGAGCCCAGTGGGATGGAATCAAGCATGTTGAGCAACCACACTAAACTAACATTGAACTCCTCATTCAAGGCACTCAAAACTCCACTGATAAACACAAGTTCAGTGCCCAAGCGATTTCCCGCTGCCATGGAAACCAAGTGCTCTGGCAGCACATATGTCTGAAAGTGGATATGACACCTAGGGAACACAGTGAGGTGGTGAATGGCAACTGCCCGAAGCAGCAGCACAGCTCTTCCAGTGCCAAAACAACTCCACCTACCTCATGAACTTCACATACCATCAACTGTGCTAGCAGCTATCTAGGAAACCCTGTTTGGTCACTTCCGGTCCAATGCCCATTGAGCCCAGTGGGATGGAATCAAGCAGGTTGAGCACCCACACTAAACTTACATGGAGCTCTTTGCTCAAGGCGCTCAAAACTCCACAGCCAAACACAAGTTCAGTGCCCAAGCCATTTCCCGCTGCCATGGAAACCAAGTGCTCTGGCAGCACATATGTCTGAAATTGGATATGACACCTAGGGAACTCAGTGAGGTGGTGAACGGCAACTGCCCGAAGCAGCAGCACAGCTCTTCCAGTGCCAAAACAACTCCACCTGCCTCATGAACTTCACATACCATTAGTTGTGCTAGCAGCTATCTAGGAAACCCTGTTTGGTCACTTCCGGTCCAATGCCCATTGAGCCCAGTGGGATGGAATCAAGCAGGTTGAGCACACACACTAAACTAACATGGAGCTCCTCACTCAAGCCGCTCAAAACTCCACTGCCAAACACAAGTTCAGCGCAAAAGCCATTTCCCGCTGCCATGGAAACCAAATGCTCTGGCACCACATATGTCTGAAAGTGGATATGACACCTAGGGAACTCAGGGCGGTGGTGAATGGCAACTGCCCGAAGCAGCAGCACAGCTCTTCCAGTGCCAAACAACTCCACCTGCCTCATGAACTTCACATACCATCAGCTGTGCTAGCAGCTATCTACCAAACCCTGATTGGTCATTTCCGGTCCAATGCCCATTGAGCCTAGTGGGATGAAACAAAGCACGTTGAGCACCCACACTGAACTTCCATGGAGCTCCTCACTCAAGGCGCTCAAAACTCCACTGCCAAACACAAGTTCAGCGCAAAAGCCATTTCCCGCTGCCATGGAAACCAAGTGCTCTGGCACCACATATATGTGAAAGTGGATATGACACCTAGGGAACTCAGGGTGGTGGTGAATGGCAACTGCCCCAAGCAGCAGCACAGCTCTTCCAGTGCCAAAACAACTCCACCTGCCTCATGAACTTCACATACCATCAGCTGTGCTAGCAGCTATCTACCAAACCCTGATTGGTCATTTCCGGTCCAATGCCCATTGAGCAGAATGTGATGGAATCAAGCAGGTTGAGCACCCACACTAAACTTACATGGAGCTCCTCACTCAAGGCACTCAAAACTCCACAGCCAAACACAAGTTCAGCGCCCAAAACATTTCCTGCTGATATGGAAACCAAGTGCTCTGGCACCACATATGTCTGAAAGTGGATATGACACCTAGGGAACTCAGTGAGGTGGTGAATGGCAACAGCCCCAAGCAGCAGCACAGCTCTTCCAGTGCCAAAACAACTCCACCTGCCTCATCAACTTCACATACCATCAGCTGTGCAAGCAGCTATCTAGGAAACCCTGTTTGGTCACTTCCGGTCCAATGCCAATTGAGCCCAGTGGGATGCAATCAAGCAGGTTGAGCACCCACACTAAACTAACATGCACCTCCTCACTCAAGCCGCTCAAAACTCCACTGCCAAACACAAGTTCAGCGCCCAAGCCATTTCCTGCTGCCATGATAACCAAGTGCTCTGGCACCACATATGTCTGAAAGTGGATATGACACCTAGGGAACTCAGTGAGATGGTGAATGGCAACTGCTCAAAGCAGCAGCACAGGTCTTTCAGTGCCAAAACAACTCCACCTGCCTCATGAACTTCACATACCATCAGCTGTGCTAGCAGAGTTCTAGGAAACCCTGTTTGTTCACTACCGGTCCAATGCCCATTGAGCCCAAGGTGATAGAATCAAGCAGGTTGAGCACCCACACTAAACTAACATGGAGCTCCTCACTCAAGGCACTCAAAACTTCACAGCCAAACACAAGTTCAGCGCCCAAACCATTTCATGTTGCCATGGAAGCCAAGTGCTCTGGCACCACATATGTCTGAAAGTGGATATGACACCTAGAGAACTCAGTGAGGTGGTGAATGGAAACTGCCCGAAGCAGCAGTACAGCTCTTCCAGTGCCAAAACAACTCCACCTGCCTCATGAACTTCACATACCATCAGCTGTGCTAGCAGCTATCTTGGAGACACTGTTTGGTCACTCCTGGTCCAATGCCCATTGAGCCCAGTGGGATGGAATCAAGCAGGTTGAGCACCCACACTAAACTAACATGCAGCTCCTCACTCAAGGCGCTCAAAACTACACAGCCAAACACAAGTTCAGCGCCCAAGCCATTTCCCACTGCCATGGAAACCAAGTGCTCTGGCAGCACATATGTCTGAAAGTGGATATGACACCTAAGGAAGTCAGGACGGTGATAATGGCAACTGCCCGAAGCTGCAGCACAGCTCTTCCAGTGCCAAAACAACTCCACCTCAGTCATTAACTTCACATACCATCAGCTGTGCTAGCAGCTATCTAGGAAACCCTGTTTGGTCACTTCCGGTCCAATGCCCATTGAGCCCAGTGGGATGGAATCAAGCAGGTTGAGCACACACACTAAACGTACATGGAGCTCCTCACTCAAGGCGCTCAAAGCTCCACAGCCACACATAAGTTCAGTGCCCAAACCATTTCCTGCTGCCATGGAAACAAAGTGTTCTGGCACCACATATGTCTGAAAGTGGATATGACACCTAGGGAACTCAGGGCGGTGATGAATGGCAACTGCCCGAAGCAGCAGCACAGCTCTTCCAATGCCAAAACAACTCCACCTGCCTCATGAACTTCACATACCATCAGCTGTGCTAGCAGCGTTCTAGGAAACCCTGTTTGGTCACTTCCGGTCCAATGCCCATTGAGTCTAGGGTGGGATGGAATCAAGCAGGTTGAGCACCCACACTAAACTAACATGGAGCTCCTCACTCAAGGCGCTCAAAACTCCACAGCCAAACACAAGTTCAGCGCCCAAGCCATTTCCTGCTGCCATGGAAACAAAGTGTTCTGGCACCACATATGTCTGAAAGTGGATATGACACCTAGGGAACTCAGTGAGGTGGTGAATGGCAACTGCCCGAAGCAGCAGCACAGCTCTTCCAATGCCAAAACAACTCCACCTGCCTCATGAACTTCACATACCATCAGCTGTGCTAGCAGCTATCTTGGAGACCCTGTTTGGTCACTCCCAGTTCAATGCCCATTGAGCCAAGTGGGATTGAATCAAGCAGGTTGAGCACCCACACTAAACTAACATGGAGCTCCTCACTTAAGGCACTCAAACCTCCACAGCCAAACACAAGTTCAGTGCCCAAGCCATTTCCTGCTGCCATGGAAACCAAGTGCTCTGGCACCACATATGTCTGAAAGTGGATATGACACCTAGGGAACTCAGGGCGGTGGTGAATGGCAACTGCTCGAAGCAGCAGCACAGCTCTTCCAGTGCCAAAACAACTCCACCTGCCTCATGAACTTCACATACCATCAGCTGTGCTAGCAGCTATCTTGGAGACCCTGTTTGGTCACTTCCGGTCCAATGCCCATTGAGCAGAGTGTGATGGAATCAAGCAGGTTGAGCACCCACACTAAACTAACATGGAGCTCCTCACTCAAGGCACTCAAAACTCCACAGACAAACACAAGTTCAGCGCCCAAACACTTTCCCGCTGCCATGGAAACCAAGTGCTCTGGCACCACATATGTCTGAAAGTGGATATGACACCTAGGGAACTCAGTGCAATGGTGAATGGCAATTGCCCGAAGCAGCAGCACAGCTCTTCCAGTGCCAAAACAACTCCACCTGCCTCATGAACTTCACATACTATCAGCTGTGCTAGCAGCTATCTAGGAAACCCTGTTTGGTCACTTTCGGTCCAATGCTCATTGAGATCAGTTGGATGCAATCAAGCAGGTTGAGCACCCACACTAAACTAACATGGAGCTCATCACTCAAGGCACTCAAAATTCCACAGACAAACACAAGTTCAGTGCCCAAGCCATTTCCCGCTGCCATGGAAGCCAAGTACTCTAGAAGCACATATGTCTGAAAGTGGATATGACACCTAGGGAACTCAGTGAGGTGGTGAATGGCAACTGCCCGAAGCAGCAGCACAGCTCTTCCAATGCCAAAACAACTCCACCTGCCTCATGAACTTCACATACCATCAGCTGTGCTAGCAGCTATCTAGGAAACCCTGTTTGGTCACTTCCGGTCCAATGCCCATTGAGCCCAGTGGGATGGAATCAAGCAGGTTGAGCACCCACACTAAACTAGCATGCACCTTCTCACTCAAGGCATTCAAAACTCCACAGCCAAACACAAGTTCAGCGCCCAAGCCATTTCCTGCTGCCATGGAAACAAAGTGTTCTGGCACCACATATGTCTGAAAGTGGATATGACACCTAGGGAACTCAGTGAGGTGGTGAATGGCAACTGCCCGAAGCAGCAGCACAGCTCTTCCAATGCCAAAACAACTCCACCTGCCTTATGAACTTCACATACCATCAGCTGTGCTAGCAGCTATCTTGGACACCCTGTTTGGTCACTCCCGGTTCAATGCCCATTGAGCCAAGTGGGATTGAATCAAGCAGGTTGAGCACCCACACTAAACTAACATGGAGCTCCTCACTTAAGGCGCTCAAACCTCCACAACCAAACACAAGTTCAGTGCCCAAGCCATTTCCTGCTGCCATGGAAACCAAGTGCTCTGGCACCACATATGTCTGAAAGTGGATATGACACCTAGGGAACTCAGGGCGGTGGTGAATGGCAAGTGCTCGAAGCAGCAGCACAGCTCTTCCACTGCCAAAACAACTCCACCTGCCTCATGAACTTCACATACCATCAGCTGTGCTAGCAGCTATCTTGGAGACCCTGTTTGGTCACTTCCGGTCCAATGCCCATTGAGCAGAGTGTGATGGAATCAAGCAGGTTGAGCACCCACACTAAACTAACATGGAGCTCCTCACTCAAGGCACTCAAAACTCCACAGACAAACACAAGTTCAGCGCCCAAACACTTTCCCGCTGCCATGGAAACCAAGTGCTCTGGCACCACATATGTCTGAAAGTGTATATGACACCTAGGGAACTCAGGGCGGTGGTGAATGGCAACTGCCCGAAGCAGCAGCACAGCTCTTCCAGTGCCAAAACAACTTCACCTGGCTCATGAACTTCACATACCATCAGCTGTGCTAGGAGCTGTCTAGGAGACCCTGTTTGGTCACTTCCGGTCCAATGCCCATTGAATCTAGAGTGATGGAATCAAGTAGGTTGAGCACCCACACTAAACTAACATGGAGCTCCTCACTCAAGGCGCTCAAAACTCCACAGCCAAACACAAGTTCAGCGCCCAAACCATTTCCCGCTGCCATGGAAACCAAGTGTTCTGGCAGCACATATGTCTGAAAGTGGATATGACACCTAGGGAAATCAGGGTGGTGAATGGCAACTGCGCGAAGCAGCAGCACGGCTCTTCCAGTGCCAAAACAACTCCACCTGCCTCATGAACTTCACATACCATCAGCTGTGCCAGCAGTGTTCTAGGAAACCCTGTTTGGTCACTTCCGGTCCAATGCCCTTTGAGCCCAGTGGGATGGAATCAAGCAGGTTGAGCACCCACACTAAACTAACATGGAGCTCCTCACTCAAGGCGCTCAACACTCCACAGCCAAACACAAGTTCAGCGCCCAAGCCATTTCCCGCTGCCATGGAAACCAAGTGCTCTGGCACCACATATGTCTGAAAGTGGATATGACACCTAGGGATCTCAGGGCGGTGGTGAATAGCAACTGCCCGAAGCAGCAGCACAGCTCTTCCAGTGCCAAAGCAACTCCACCTGTCTCAGGAACTTCACATACCATCAGCTGTGCTAGCAGCTATCTAGGAAACCCTGTTTGGTCACTTCCGGTCCAATGCCCATTGAGCCCAGTGGGATGGAATCAAGCAGGTTGAGCACCCACACTAAACTAACATGCAGCTCCTCACTCAAGGCGCTCAAAACTCCACAGCCAAATACTAGATCAGTGCCCAAGCCATTTCCCGCTGCCATGGAAACCAAGTGCTCTGGCAGCACATATGTCTGAAAGTGGATATGACACCTAGGGAACTCAGGGCGGTGGTGAATGGCAACTGTCGGAAGAAGCTGCACAGCTCTTCCAGTGCCAAAACAACTCCACCTGCCTCATGAATTTCACATACCATCAGCTGTGCTAGCAGCTATCTAGGAAACCCTGTTTGGTCACTTCCGGTCCAATGCCCATTGAGCCCAGTGGGATGGAATCAAGCAGGTTGAGCACCCACACTAAACTAACATGCACCTCCTCACTCAAGCCGCTCAAAACTCCACAGCCAAATACTAGTTCAGCGCACAAGCCATTTCCCGATACCATGGAAACCAAGTGCTCTGGCACCACATATGTCTGAAAGTGGATTTGACACCTAGGGAACTCAGGGCGGTGGTGAATGGCGACTGCCCGAAGCAGCAGCACAGCTCTTCCAGTGCCAAAACAACTCCACATGCCTCAGGAACTTCACATACCATCAGCTGTGCTAGCAGCTATGTAGGAAACCCTGTTTGGTCACTTCCGGTCCAATGCCCATTGAGCCCAGTGGGATGGAATCAAGCAGGTTGAGCACCCACACTAAAATAACATGGAGCTCCTCACTCAAGGCGCTCAAAACTCCACAGCCAAATACAAGTTCAGCGCCCAAGCCATTTCCCGCTGCCATGGAAACCAAGTGCTCTGGCAGCACATATGTCTGAAAGTGGATATGACACCTAGGGAACTCAGGGCGGTGGTGAATGGCAACTGCCCGAAGCAGCAGCACAGCTCTTCCAGTGCCAAAACAACTCCACCTGCCTCATGAACTTCACATACCATCAGCTGTGCTAGCAGCGTTCTAGGAAACCCTGTTTGGTCACTTCCGGTCCAATGCCCATTGAGCCCAGTGGGATGGAATCAAGCAGTTTGAGCACCCACACTAAAATAACATGCACCTCCTCACTCAAGGAGCTCAAAACTCCACAGCCAAACACAAGTTCAGCGCCAAAGCCATTTCCCGCTGCCATGGAAACCAAGTGCTCTGGCACCACATATGTCTGAAAGAGGATATGACACCTAGGGAACTCAGGGCGGTGGTGAATGGCAACTGCCCGAAGCAGCAGCACAGCTCTTCCAGTGCCAAAACAACTCCACCTGCCTCAGGAACTTCACATACCATCAGCTGTGCTAGCAGCTATCTAGGAAACCCTGTTTGGTCACTTCCGGTCCAATGCCCATTGAACCGAGTGGGATGGAATCAAGCAGGTTGAGCACCCACACAAAACTTGCAAAAAGATCCTCACTCAAGGCGCTCAAAACTCCACAGCCAAACACAAGTTCAGTGCAAAAGCCATTTCCGATTGCCATGGAAACCAAGTGCTCTGGCACCACATATGTCTGAAAGTGGATATGACACCTAGGGAACTCAGGGCGGTGGTGAATGGCAACTGCCCGAAGCAGCAGCACAGCTCTTCCAGTGCCAAAACAACTCCACCTGCCTCATTCACTTCACATACCATCAGCTGTGCTAGCAGCTATCTAGGAAACCCTGTTTGGTCACTTCCGGTCCAATGCCCATTGAGCCCAGTGGGATGGAATCAAGCAGGTTGAGCACCCACACTAAAATAACATGCACCTCCTCACTCAAGGCGCTCAAAACTCCACAGCCAAATACAAGTTCAGCGCCCAAGCCATTTCCCGCTGCCATGGAAACCAAGTGCTCTGGCAGCACATATGTCTGAAAGTGGATATGACACCTAGGGAACTCAGGGCGGTGGTGAATGGCAACTGCCCGAAGCAGCAGCACAGCTCTTCCAGTGCCAAAACAACTCCACCTGCCTCAGGAAGTTCACATACCATCAGCTGTGCTAGCAGCTATCTAGGAAACCCTGTTTGGTCACTTCCGGTCCAATGCCCATTGAACCGAGTGGGATGGAATCAAGCAGGTTGAGCACCCACACAAAACTAACATGCACCTCCTCACTCAAGCCGCTCAAAACTCCACAGCCAAACACAAGTTCAGTGCCCAAGCCATTTCCCGCTGCCATGGAAACCAAGTGCTCTGGCAGCACATATTTCTGAAAGTGAATATGACACCTAGGGAACTCAGGGCGGTGGTGAATGGCAACTGCTCGAAGCAGCAGCACAGCTCTTCCAGTGCCAAAACAACTCCACCTGCCTCATGAACTTCACATACCATCAGCTGTGCTAGCAGCTATCTAGGAAACCCTGTTTGGTCACTTCCGGTCCAATGCCCATTGAGCCCAGTGGGATGGAATCAAGCAAGATGAGCACCCACACTAAACTAACATGCACCTCCTCACTCAAGGCGCTCAAAACTCCACAGCCAAATACTAGTTCAGCGCCCAAGCCATTTCCCGCTGCCATGGAAACCAAGTGCTCTGGCAGCACATATGTCTGAAAGTGGATATGACACCTAGGGAACTCAGGGCGGTGGTGAATGGCAACGGCCCGAAGCAGCAGCACAGCTCTTCCAGTGCCAAAACAACTCCACCTGCCTCATGAACTTCACATACCATCAGCTGTGCTAGCAGCTATCTAGGAAACCCTGTTTGGTCACTTCCGGTCCAATGCCCATTGAACCGAGTGGGATGGAATCAAGCAGGTTGAGCACCCACACTAAAATAACATGCACCTCCTCACTCAAGGCGCTCAAAACTCCACAGCCAAACACAAGTTCAGCGCCAAAGCCATTTCCCGCTGCCATGGAAACCAAGTGCTCTGGCAGCACATATGTCTGAAAGGTGATATGACACCTAGGGAACCCAGGTCGGTGGTCAATGGCAACTGCCCGAAGCAGCAGCTCTTCCAGTGCCAAAACAACTCCACCTCAGTCATGAACTTCACATACCATAAGCTGTGCTAGCAGCTATCTCGGAAACCCTGTTTGGTCACTTCCGGTCCAATGCCCATTGAGCCCAGTGGGATGGAATCAAGCAGGTTGAGCACCGACACTAAACTAACATGCACCTCCTCACTCAAGGCGCTCAAAACTCCACAGCCAAACACAAGTTCAGTGCCCAAGCCATTTCCCGCTGCCATTGAAACCAAGTGCTCTGGCACCACATATGTCTGAAAGTGAATATGACACCTAGGGAACTCACGGCGGTGGTGAATGGCAACTGCTCGAAGCAGCAGCACAGCTCTTCCAGTGCCAAAACAACTCCACAAGACTCATTCACTTCACATACCATCAGCTGTGCTGCAGCGTTCTAGGAAATCCTGTTTGGTCACTTCCAGTCCAATGCCCATTGAGCCCAGTGGGATGGAATCAAGCAGGTTGAGCACCCACACTAAACTAACATGGAGCTCCTCACTCAAGGCGCTCAAAACTCCACAGTCAAAAACAAGTACAGCGCTAAAGCCATTTCCCGCTGCCATGGAAACCAAGTGCTCTGGCACCACATATGTCTGCAAGTGGATATGACACCTAGGGAACTCACGGCGGTGGTGAATGGCAACTGCCCGAAGCAGCAGCACAGCTCTTCCAGTTGCAAAACAACTCCACCTGCCTCATGAACTTCACATACCATCAGCTGTGCTAGCAGCTATCTAGGAAACCCTGTTTGGTCACTTCCGGCCCAATGCCCATTGAACCGAGTGGGATTGAATCAAGCAGGTTGAGCACCCACACTAAACTAACATGCACCTCCTCACTCAAGGCGCTCAAAACTCTCCAGCCAAACACAAGTTCAGCGCAAAAGCCATTTCCCGCTGTCATGGAAACCAAGCGCTCTGGCACCACATATGTCTGAAAGTGGATATGACACCTAGGGAACTCAGGGCAGTGGTGAATGGCGACTGCCCAAAGCAGCAGCACAGCTCTTCCAGTGCCAAAACAACTCCACCTGCCTCATGAACTTCACATACCATCAGCTGTGCTAGCAGCATTCAAGGAAACTATGTTTGGTCACTTCCGGTCGGTCCAATGCCCATTGGGCCCAATGGGATGGAATCAAGCAGGATGAGCACCCACACTAAAATAACATGGAGCTCCTCACTCAAGGCGCTCAAAACTCCACAGCCAAACACAAGTTCAGCGCTAAAGCCATTTCCCGCTGCCATGGAAACCAAGTGCTCTGCCACCACATATGTCTGAAAGTGAATATGACACCTAGGGAACTCAGGGCGGTGGTGAATGGCAACTGCCCGAAGCAGCAGCACAGCTCTTCCAGTGCCAAAACAACTCCACCTGCCTCAGGAACTTCACATACCATCAGCTGTGCTAGCAGCTCTCTAGGAAACTCAGTTGGGTCACTTCCGGTCCAATGCCCATTGAGCCCAGTGGGATGGAATCAAGCAGGTTGAGCACCCACACTAAACTAACATGCACCTCCTCACTCAAGGCGCTCAAAACTCCACAGCCAAATACAAGTTCAGCGCCCAAGCCATTTCCCGCTGCCATGGAAAGCAAGTGCTCTGGCACCACAAATGTCTGAAAGTGGATATGACACCTAGGGAACCCAGGGCGGTGGTGAATGGCAACTGCCCGAAGCAGCAGCACAGCTCTTCCAGTGCCAAAACAACTCCACCTGCCTCATGAACTTCACATACCATCAGCTGTGCTAGCAGCTATCTAGGAAACCCTGTTTGGTCACTTCCGGTCCAATGCCCATTGAGCCCAATGGGATGGAATCAAGCAGGTTGAGCACCCACACTTAACTAACATGGAGCTCCTCACTCAAGGCGCTCAAAACTCCACAGCCAAACACAAGTTCTGAGCCCAAGCCATTTCCCGCTGCCATGGAAACCAAGTGCTCTGGCACCACATATGTCTGAAAGTGGATATGACACCTAGGGAACACAGGGCGGTGGTGAATGGCAACTGCCCGAAGCAGCAGCTCTTCCAGTGCCAAAACAACTCCACCTGCCTCATGAACTTCACATACCATCAGCTGTGCTAGCAGCTATCTAGGAAACCCTGTTTGGTCTCTTCCGGTCCAATGCCCATTGAGCCGAGTGGGATGGAATCAAGCAGGTTGAGCACCCACACTAAACTTGCAAAAAGCTCCTCACTCAAGGCGCTCAAAACTACACAGCCAAACACAAGTTCAGCGCCAAAGCCATTTCCCGCTGCCATGGAAAGCAAGTGCTCTGGCACCACATATGTCTGCAAGTGGATATGACACCTAGGGAACTCACGGCGGTGGTGAATGGCAACTGCCCAAAGCAGCAGCACAGCTCTTCCAGTGCCAAAACAACTCCACCTGCCTCATGAACTTCACATACCATCAGCTGTGCTAGCAGCATTCAAAGAAACTATGTTTGGTCACTTCCGGTCGGTCCAATGCCCATTGAGCCCAATGGGATGGAATCAAGCAGGTTGAGCACCCACACTAAACTTACATGGAGCTCCTCACTCAAGGCGCTCAAAACTCCACAGCCAAATACAAGTTCAGCGCCCAAGCCACTTCCCGCTGCCATGGAAACCAAGTGCTCTGGCAGCACATATGTCTGAAAGTGGATATGACACCTAGGGAACTCACGGTGGTGGTGAATGGCAACTGCCCGAAGCAGCAGCACAGCTCTTCCAGTGCCAAAACAACTCCACCTGCCTCATGAACTTCACATACCATCAGCTGTGCTAGCAGCTATCTAGGAAACCCTGTTTGGTCACTTCCGGTCCAATGCCCATTGAGCCTAGTGGGATGGAATCAAGCAGGTTGAGCAGCCACACAAACCTTGCAAAAAGCTCCTCACTCAAGGCGCTCAAAAGTCCACAGCCAAACACAAGTTCTGAGCCCAAGCCATTTCCCGCTGCCATGGAAACCAAGTGCTCTGGCAGCACATATGTCTGAAAGTGGATATGACACCTAGGGAACTCAGGGCCGTGGTGAATGGCAACTGCCAGAAGCAGCAGCAAAACAGCTCTTCCAGTGCCAAAACAACTCCACCTGCCTCATGAACTTCACATACCATCAGCTGTGCTAGCAGCGTTCTAGGAAATCCTGTTTGGTCACTTCCGGTCCAATGCCCATTGAGCCCAGTGGGATGGAATCAAGCAGGTTGAGCACCCACACTAAACTAACATGCACCTCTTCACTCAAGGCGCTCAAAACTCCACAGCCAAACACAAGTTCAGCGCCCAAGCTATTTCCCGCTGCCATGGAAAACAAGTGCTCTGGCACCACATATGTCTGAAAGTGGATATGACACATAGGGATCCCACGGCGGTGGTGAATGGCAACTGCCCGAAGTAGCAGCACAGCTCTTCCAGTGCCAAAACAACTCCACCTGCCTCATGAACTTCACATACCATCAGCTGTGCTAGCAGCTATCTAGGAAACCCTGTTTGGTCACTTCCGGTCCAATGCCCATTGAGCCCAATGGGATGGAATCAAGCAGGTTGAGCATCCACACAAAACTTGCAAAAAGCTCCTCACTCAAGGCGCTCAAAACTCCACAGCCAAATACAAGTTCAGCGCCCAAGCCATTTCCCGCTGCCATGGAAACCAAGTGCTCTGGCACCACATATGTCTGAAAGTGGATATGACACCTAGGGAACCCAGGGCGGTGGTGAATGGCAACTGCCCAGAGCAACAGCACAGCTCTTCCAGTGCCAAAACAACTCCACCTGCCTCATGAACTTCACATACCATCAGCTGTGCTAGCAGCTATCTAGGAAACCCTGTTTGGTCACTTCCGGTCCAATGCCCATTGAGCCCAGTGGGATGGAATCAAGCAGGTTGAGCACCCACACTAAACTAACATGCACCTCCTCACTCAAGGCGCTCAAAACTCCACAGCGAAACACACGTTCAGCGCACAAGCCATATCCTGCTGCCATGGAAACCAAGTGCTCTGGCAGCACATATGTCTGAAAGTGGATATGACACCTAGGGAACTCAGGGCGGTGGTGAATGGCAACTGCCCGAAGCAGCAGCACAGCTCTTCCAGTGCCAAAACAACTCCACCTGCCTCATGAACTTCACATACCATCAGCTGTGCTAGCAGCTATCTAGGAAACCCTGTTTGGTCTCTTCCGGTCCAATGCCCATTGACCCCAGTGGGATGGAATCAAGCAGGTTGAGCACCCACACTAAACTTGCAAAAAGCTCCTCACTCAAGGCGCTCAAAACTCCACAGCCAAACACAAGTTCAGCGCCCAAGCCATTTCCCCCTGCCATGGAAACCAAGTGCTCTGGCACCACATATGTCTGAAAGTGGATATGACACCTAGGGAACTCACGGCGGTGGTGAATGACAACTGCCCAAAGCAGCAGCACAGCTCTTCCAGTGCCAAAACAACTCCACCTGCCTCATGAACTTCACATACCATCAGCTGTGCTAGCAGCGTTCTAGGAAACTATGTTTGGTCACTTCCGGTCCAATGCCCATTGAGCCCAGTGGGATGGAATCAAGCAGGTTGAGCACCCACACTAAACTTACATGGAGCTCCTCACTCAAGCCGCTCAAAACTCCACAGCCAAACACAAGATCAGCGCCCAAGCCATTTCCCGCTGCCATGGAAACCAAGTGCTCTGGCAGCACATATGTCTGAAAGTGGATATGACACCTAGGGAACTCAGGGCGGTGGTGAATGGCAACTGCCCGAAGCAGCAGCACAGCTCTTCCAGTGCCAAAACAACTCCACCTGCCTCATGAACTTCACATACCATCAGCTGTGCTAGCAGCATTCTAGGAAACTCAGTTTGGTCACTTCCGGTCCAATGCCCATTGAGCCCAGTGGGATGGAATCAAGCAGGTTGAGCACCCACACTAAACTTACATGGAGCTCCTCACTCAAGGCGCTCAAAACTCCACAGCCAAATACAAGTTCAGCGCCCAAGCCATTTAACGCTGCCATGGAAAGCAAGTGCTCTGGCAGCACATATGTCTGAAAGTGGATATGACACCTAGGGAACTCAGGGCGGTGGTGAATGGCAACTGCCTGAAGCAGCAGCACAGCTCTTCCAGTGCCAAAACAACTCCACCTGCCTCATGAACTTCACATACCATCAGCTGTGCTAGCAGCTATCTAGGAAACCCTGTTTGGTCACTTCCGGTCCAATGCCCATTGAGCCCAATGGGATGGAATCAAGCAGGTTGAGCACCCACACTAAACTAACATGGAGCTCCTCTCTCAAGGCGCTCAAAACTCCACAGCCAAACACAAGTTCTTAGCATAAGCCATTTCCCGCTGCCATGGAAACCAAGTGCTCTGGCACCACATATGTCTGAAAGTGGATATGACACCTAGGGAACACAGGGCGGTGGTGAATGGCAACTGCCCGATGCACAGCTCTTCCAGTGCCAAAACAACTCCACCTGCCTCATGAACTTCACATACCATCAGCTGTGCTAGCAGCTATCTAGGAAACCCTGTTTGGTCACTTCCGGTCCAACGCCCATTGAGCCCAGTGGGATGGAATCAAACAGGTTGAGCACCCACACAAACCTTGCAAAAAGCTCCTCACTCAAGGCGCTCAAAAGTCCACAGCCAAACACAAGTTCTGAGCCCAAGCCATTTCCCGCTGCCATGGAAACCAAGTGCTCTGGCAGCACATATGTCTGAAAGTGGATATGACACCTAGGGAACTCAGGGCCGTGGTGAATGGCAACTGCCAGAAGCAGCAGCAAAACAGCTCTTCCAGTGCCAAAACAACTCCACCTGCCTCATGAACTTCACATACCATCAGCTGTGCTAGCAGCTATCTAGGAAATCCTGTTTGGTCTCTTCCGGTCCAATGCCCATTGAGCCCAGTGGGATGGAATCAAGCAGGTTGAGCACCCACACTAAACTAACATGCACCTCTTCACTCAAGGCGCTCAAAACTCCACAGCCAAACAAAAGTTCAGCGCCCAAGCTATTTCCCGCTGCCATGGAAAACAAGTGCTCTGGCACCACATATGTCTGAAAGTGGATATGACACATAGGGATCCCACGGCGGTGGTGAATGGCAACTGCCCGAAGTAGCAGCACAGCTCTTCCAGTGCCAAAACAACTCCACCTGCCTCATAAACTTCACATACCATCAGCTGTGCTAGCAGCTATCTAGGAAACCCTGTTTGGTCACTTCCGGTCCAATGCCCATTGAGCCCAGTGGGATGGAATCAAGCAGGTTGAGCATCCACACAAAACTTGCAAAAAGCTCCTCACTCAAGGCGCTCAAAACTCCACAGCCAAATACAAGTTCAGCGCCCAAGCCATTTCCCGCTGCCATGGAAACCAAGTGCTCTGGCACCACATATGTCTGAAAGTGGATATGACACCTAGGGAACCCAGGGCGGTGGTGAATGGCAACTGCCCAGAGCAACAGCACAGCTCTTCCAGTGCCAAAACAACTCCACCTGCCTCATGAACTTCACATACCATCAGCTGTGCTAGCAGCTATCTAGGAAACCCTGTTTGGTCACTTCCGGTCCAATGCCCATTGAGCCCAGTGGGATGGAATCAAGCAGGTTGAGCATCCACACAAAACTTATAAAAAGCTCCTCACTCAAGGCGCTCAGAACTCCACAGCCAAGCACAAGTTCAGCGCCAAAGCCATTTCCCGCTGCCATGGAAACCAAGTGCTCTGGCAGCACATATGTCTGAAAGTGAATATGACACCTAGGGAACTAAGGGCGGTGGTGAATGTCAACTGCCCGAAGCAGCAGCACAGCTCTTCCAGTGCCAAAACAACTCCACCTGCCTCATGAACTTCACATACCATCAGCTGTGCTAGCAGCTATCTAGGAAACCCTGTTTGGTCACTTCCGGTCCAATGCCCATTGAGCCCAGAGGGATGGAATCAAGCAGGTTGAGCACCCACACTAAACTAACATGCACCTCCTCACTCAAGGCGCTCAAAACTCCACAGCGAAACACACGTTCAGCGCACAAGCCATATCCTGCTGCCATGGAAACCAAGTGCTCTGGCACCACATATGTCTGAAAGTGAATATGACACCTAGGGAACTCAGGGCGGTGGTGAATGGCAACTGCTCGAAGCAGCAGCACAGCTCTTCCAGTTGCAAAACAACTCCACCTGCCTCATGAACTTCACATACCATCAGCTGTGCTGCAGCGTTCTAGGAAACCCTGTTTGGTCACTTCCAGTCCAATGCCCATTGAGCCCAGTGGGATGGAATCAAGCAGGTTGAGCACCCACACAAACCTTGCAAAAAGCTCCTCACTCAAGGCGCTCAAAACTCCACAGTCAAAAACAAGTACAGCGCAAAAGCCATTTCCCGCTGCCATGGAAACCAAGTGCTCTGGCACCACATATGTCTGCAAGTGGATATGACACCTAGGGAACTCAGGGCCGTGGTGAATGGCAACTGCCCGAAGCAGCAGCTCTTCCAGTGCCAAAACAACTCCACCTGCCTCATGAACTTCACATACCATCAGCTGTGCTAGCAGCTATCTAGGAAACCCTGTTTGGTCTCTTCCGGTCCAATGCCCATTGACCCCAGTGGGATGGAATCAAGCAGGTTGAGCACCCACACTAAACTTGCAAAAAGCTCCTCACTCAAGGCGCTCAAAACTCCACAGCCAAACACAAGTTCAGCGCCCAAGCCATTTCCCCCTGCCATGGAAACCAAGTGCTCTGGCACCACATATGTCTGCAAGTGGATATGACACCTAGGGAACTCACGGCGGTGGTGAATGACAACTGCCCAAAGCAGCAGCACAGCTCTTCCAGTGCCAAAACAACTCCACCTGCCTCATGAACTTCACATACCATCAGCTGTGCTAGCAGCGTTCTAGGAAACTATGTTTGGTCACTTCCGGTCCAATGCCCATTGAGCCCAGTGGGATGGAATCAAGCAGGTTGAGCACCCACACTAAACTTACATGGAGCTCCTCACTCAAGGCGCTCAAAACTCCACAGCCAAACACAAGTTCAGCGTACAAGCCATTTCCCGCTGCCATGGAAACCAAGTGCTCTGGCAGCACATATGTCTGAAAGTGGATATGACACCTAGGGAACTCAGGGCCGTGGTGAATGTCAACTGCCCGAAGCAGCAGCACAGCTCTTCCAGTGCCAAAACAACTCCACCTGCCTCATGAACTTCACATACCATCAGCTGTGCTAGCAGCATTCTAGGAAACTCAGTTTGGTCACTTCCGGTCCAATGCCCATTGAGCCCAGTGGGATGGAATCAAGCAGGTTGAGCACCCACACTAAACTTACATGGAGCTCCTCACTCAAGGCGCTCAAAACTCCACAGCCAAACACAAGTTCAGCGCCAAAGCCATTTCCCGCTGCCATGGAAACCAAGTGCTCTGGCACCACATATGTCTGAAAGTGGATATGACACCTAGGGAACACAGGGCGGTGGTGAATGGCAACTGCCCGATGCAGCAGCTCTTCCAGTGCCAAAACAACTCCACCTGCCTCATGAACTTCACATACCATCAGCTGTGCTAGCAGCTATCTAGGAAACCCTGTTTGGTCACTTCCGGTCCAATGCCCATTGAGCCCAGTGGGATGGAATCAAGCAGGTTGAGCACCCACACTAAACTAACATGCACCTCCTCACTCAAGGCGCTCAAAACTCCACAGCCAAACACAAGTTCTGCGCCCAAGCCATTTCCCGCTGCCATGGAAACCAAGTGCTCTGGCACCACATATGTCTGAAAGTGGATATGACACCTAGGGAACTCAGGGCGGTGGTGAATGGCAACTGCCCGAAGCAGCAGCACAGCTCTTCCAGTGCCAAAACAACTCCACCTGCCTCATTCACTTCACATACCATCAGCTGTGCTAGCAGCTATCTAGGAAACCCTGTTTGGTCACTTCCGGTCCAATGCCCATTGAGCCCAGTGGGATGGAATCAAGCAGGTTGAGCACCCACACTAAACTAAAATGCAGCTCCTCACTCAAGGTACTCAAAACTCCACTGCCAAACACAAGTTCAGCGCAAAAGCCATTTCCCGCTGCCTTGGAAACTAAGTGCTCTGGCAGCACATATGTCTGAAAGTGGATATGACACCTAGGGAACTCAGGGCGGTGGAGAATGGCAACTGCCCCAAGCAGCAGCACAGCTCTTCCAGTGCCAAAACAACTCCACCTGCCTCATGAACTTCACATACCATCAGCTGTGCTAGCAGCTATCTAGGAAACCCTCTTTGGTCACTTCCGGTCCAATGCCCATTGAGCCCAGTGGGATGGAATCAAGCAGGTTGAGCACCCACACTAAACTAACATGCACCTCCTCACTCAAGGCGCTCAAAACTCCACAGCCAAACACAAGTTCAGTGCCCAAGCCATTTCCCGCTGCCATGGAAACCAAGTGCTCTGGCACCACATATGTCTGAAAGTGGATATGACACCTAGGGAACTCAGGGCGGTGGTGAATGGCAACTGCCCGAAGCAGCAGCACAGCTCTTCCAGTGCCAAAACAACTCCACCTGCCTCATGAACTTCACATACCATCAGCTGTGCTAGCAGCTATCTAGGAAACCCTGTTTGGTCACTTCCGGTCCAACGCCCATTGAGCCCAGTGGGATGGAATCAAGCAGGTTGAGCACCCACACTAAACTAACATGCACCTCCTCACTCAAGGCGCTCAAAACTAAACAGCCAAACACAAGTTCTGCGCCCAAGCCATTTCCCGCTGCCATGGAAACCAAGTGCTCTGGCAGCACATATTTCTGAAAGTGGATATGACACCTAGGGAACTCAGGGCGGTGGTGAATGGCAACTGCCCGAAGCAGCAGCAAAACAGCTCTTCCAGTGCCAAAACAACTCCACCTGCCTCATGAACTTCACATACCATCAGCTGTGTGCTAGCAGCTATCTAGGAAACCCTGTTTGGTCACTTCCGGTCCAATGCCCATTGAGCCCAGTGGGATGGAATCAAGCAGGTTGAGCACCCACACTAAACTAACATGAACCTCTTCACTCAAGGCGCTCAAAACTCCACAGCCAAACACAAGTTCAGTGCCCAAGCTATTTCCCGCTGCCATGGAAACCAAGTGTTCTGGCACCACATATGTCTGAAAGTGGATATGACACCTAGGGAACTCAGGGCGGTGGTGAATGGCAACTACCCGAAGTAGCAGCACAGCTCTTCCAGTGCCAAAACAACTCCACCTGCCTCATAAACTTCACATAATATCAGCTGTGCTAGCAGCTATCTAGGAAACCCTGTTTGGTCACTTCCGGTCCAATGCACATTGAGCCCAGTGGGATGGAATTAAGCAGGTTGAGCATCCACACAAAACTTGCATGCAGCTCCTCACTTAAGGCGCTCAAAACTCCACAGCCAAACACAAGTTCAGCGCCCAAGCCATTTCCCGCTGCCATGGAAACCAAGTGCTCTGGCACCACATATGTCTGAAAGTGGATATGACACCTAGGGAACCCAGGGCGGTGGTGAATGGCAACTGCCCGAAGCAGCAGCACAGCTCTTCCAGTGCCAAAACAACTCCACCTGCCTCATGAACTTCACATACCATCAGCTGTGCTAGCAGCTATCTAGGAAACCCTGTTTGGTCACTTCCGGTCCAATGCCCATTGAGCCCAATGGGATGGAATCAAGCAGGTTGGGCACCCACACTAAACTAACATGGAGCTCCTCACTCAAGGCGCTCAAAACTCCACAGCCAAACACAAGTTCAGCGCCAAAGCCATTTCCCGCTGCCATGGAAACCAAGTGCTCTGGCAGCACATATGTCTGAAAGTGGATATGACACCTAGGGAACTCAGGGCCGTGGGGAATGGCAAGTGCCAGAAGCAGCAGCACAATAGCTCTTCCAGTGCCAAAACAACTCCACCTGCCTCATGAACTTCACATACCATCAGCTGTGCTAGCAGCGTTCTAGGAAACCCTGTTTGGTCACTTCCGGTCCAATGCCCATTGAGCCCAGTGGGATGGAATCAAGCAGGTTGAGCACCCACACTAAACTAACATGGAGCTCCTCACTCAAGGCGCTCAAAACTCCACAGCCAAACACAAGTTCAGCGCCCAAGCCATTTCCCGCTGCCATGGAAACCAAGTGTTCTCCCACCACATATGTCTGAAAGTGGATATGACCCCTAGGGTACCCAGGGCGGTGGTGAATGGCAACTGCCCGAAGCAGCAGCACAGCTCTTCCAGTGCCAAAACAACTCCACCTGCCTCATAAACTTCACATACCATCAGCTGTGCTAGCAGCTATCTAGGAAACCCTGTTTGGTCACTTCCGGTCCAATGCCCATTGAGCCCAGTGGGATGGAATCAAGCAGGTTGAGCATCCACACAAAACTTATAAAAAGCTCCTCACTCAAGGCGCTCAAAACTCCACAGCCAAACACAAGTTCTGCGCCCAAGTCATTTCCCGCTGCCATGGAAACCAAGTGCTCTGGCACCACATATGTCTGAAAGTGAATATGAAACCTAGGGAACTCAGGCGGTGGTGAATGTCAACTGCCCGAAGCAGCAGCACAGCTCTTCCAGTGCCAAAACAACTCCACCTGCCTCATGAACTTCACATATCATCAGCTTTGCTAGCAGCTATCTAGGAAACCCTGTTTGGTCACTTCCGGTCCAATGCCCATTGAGCCCAGTGGGATGGAATCAAGCAGGTTGAGCACCCACACTAAACTAACATGCACCTCCTCACTCAAGGCGCTCAAAACTCCACAGCGAAACACAAGTTCAGCGAGCAAGCCATTTCCCGCTGCCATGGAAACCAAGTGCTCTGGCACCACATATGTCTGAAAGTGGATATGACACCTAGGGAACTCAGGGCGGTGGTGAATGGCAACTGCCCGAAGCAGCAGCACAGCTCTTCCAGTGCCAAAACAACTCCACCTGCCTCATGAACTTCACATACCATCAGCTGTGCTAGCAGCTATCTAGGAAACCCTGTTTGGTCACTTCCGGCCAATGCCCATTGAGCCCAGTGGGATGGAATCAAGCAGGTTGAGCACCCACACTAAACTTACATGGAGCTCCTCACTCAAGCCGCTCAAAACTCCATAGCTAAATACAAATTCAGTGCCCAAGCCATTTCCCGCTGCCATGGAAACCAAGTGCTCTGGCAGCACATATGTCTGAAAGTGGATATGACACCTAGGGAACTCAGGGCCGTGGTGAATGGCAACTGCCAGAATCAGCAGCAAAACAGCTCTTCCAGTGCCAAAACAACTCAACCTGCCTCATGAACTTCACATACCATCAGCTGTGCTAGCAGCTATCTAGGAAATCCTGTTTGGTCTCTTCCGGTCCAATGCCCATTGAGCCCAGTGGGATGGAATCAAGCAGGTTGAGCACCCACACTAAACTAACATGCACCTCCTCACTCAAGGCGCTCAAAACTCAACAGCCAAACACAAGTTCAGCGCCCAAGCCATTTCCCGCTGCCATGGAAACCAAGTGCTCTGGCACCACATATGTCTGAAAGTGGATATGACCCCTAGGGTACCCAGGGCGGTGGTGAATGGCAACTGCCCGAAGCAGCAGCACAGCTCTTCCAGTGCCAAAACAACTCCACCTGCCTCATAAACTTCACATACCATCAGCTGTGCTAGCAGCTATCTAGGAAACCCTGTTTGGTCACTTCCGGTCCAATGCCCATTGAGCCCAGTGGGATGGAATCAAGCAGGTTGAGCATCCACACAAAACTTATAAAAAGCTCCTCACTCAAGGCGCTCAAAACTCCACAGCCAAACACAAGTTCTGCGCCCAAGCCATTTCCCGCTGCCATGGAAACCAAGTGCTCTGGCACCACATATGTCTGAAAGTGAATATGAAACCTAGGGAACTCAGGCGGTGGTGAATGGCAACTGCCCGAAGCAGCAGCACAGCTCTTCCAGTGCCAAAACAACTCCACCTGCCTCATGAACTTCACATATCATCAGCTTTGCTAGCAGCTATCTAGGAAACCCTGTTTGGTCACTTCCGGTCCAATGCCCATTGAGCCCAGTGGGATGGAATCAAGCAGGTTGAGCACCCACACTAAACTAACATGCACCTCCTCACTCAAGGCGCTCAAAACTCCACAGCCAAATACAAGTTCAGCGAGCAAGCCATTTCCCGCTGCCATGGAAACCAAGTGTTCTCCCACCACATATGTCTGAAAGTGGATATGACACCTAGGGAACTCAGGGCGGTGGTGAATGGCAAGTGCCCGAAGCAGCAGCACAGCTCTTCCAGTGCCAAAACAACTCCACCTGCCTCATGAACTTCACATACCATCAGCTGTGCTAGCAGCATTCTAGGAAACTCAGTTTGGTCACTTCCGGTCCAATGCCCATTGAGCCCAGTGGGATGGAATCAAGCAGGTTGAGCACCCACACTAAACTTACATGGAGCTCATCACTCAAGGCGCTCAAAACTCCACAGCCAAATACAAGTTCAGCGCCCAAGCCATTTAACGCTGCCATGGAAAGCAAGTGCTCTGGCAGCACATATTTCTGAAAGTGGATATGACACCTAGGGAACTCAGGGCGGTGGTGAATGGCAACTGCCCGAAGCAGCAGCACAGCTCTTCCAGTGCCAAAACAACTCCACCTGCCTCATTCACTTCACATACCATCAGCTGTGCTAGCAGCTATCTAGGAAACCCTGTTTGGTCACTTCCGGTCCAATGCCCATTGAGCCCAATGGGATGGAATCAAGCAGGTTGAGCACCCACACTAAACTAACATGGAGCTCCTCTCTCAAGGCGCTCAAAACTCCACAGCCAAACACAAGTTCTGAGCCCAAGCCATTTCCCGCTGCCATGGAAACCAAGTGCTCTGGCAGCACATATGTCTGAAAGTGGATATGACACCTAGGGAACACAGGGCCGTGGTGAATGGCAACTGCCCGAAGCAGCAGCTCATCCAGTGCCAAAACAACTCCACCTGCCTCATGAACTTCACATACCATCAGCTGTGCTAGCAGCTATCTAGGAAACCCTGTTTGGTCACTTCCGGTCCAATGCCCATTGAGCCCAGTGGGATGGAATCAAGCAGGTTGAGCACCCACACTAAACTTGCAAAAAGCTCCTCACTCAAGGCGCTCAAAACTCCACAGCCAAACACAAGTTCAGCGCCCAAGCCATTTCCCGCTGCCATGGAAACCAAGTGCTCTGGCAGCACATATGTCTGAAAGTGGATATGACACCTAGGGAACTCAGGGCCGTGGTGAATGTCAACTGCCCGAAGCAGCAGCAAAACAGCTCTTCCAGTGCCAAAACAACTCCACCTGCCTCATGAACTTCACATACCATCAGCTGTGCTAGCAGCTATCTAGGAAACCCTGTTTGGTGACTTCCGGTCCAATGCCCATTGAGCCCAGTGGGATGGAATCAAGCAGGTTGAGCACCCACACTAAAATAACATGCACCTCCTCACTCAAGGCGCTCAAAACTCCACAGCCAAACACAAGTTCTGCGCCCAAGCCATTTCCCGCTGCCATGGAAACCAAGTGCTCTGGCACCACATATGTCTGAAAGTGGATATGACACCTAGGGAACTCAGGGCGGTGGTGAATGGCAACTGCCCGAAGCAGCAGCACAGCTCTTCCAGTGCCAAAACAACTCCACCTGCCTCATGAACTTCACATACCATCAGCTGTGCTAGCAGCTATCTAGGAAACCCTGTTTGGTCACTTCCGGTCCAACGCCCATTGAGCCCAGTGGGATGGAATCAAGCAGGTTGAGCACCCACACTAAACTAACATGCACCTCCTCACTCAAGGCGCTCAAAACTCCACAGCCAAACACAAGTTCTGCGCACAAGCCATTTCCCGCTGCCATGGAAACCAAGTGCTCTGGCACCACATATGTCTGCAAGTGGATATGACACCTAGGGAACTCAGGGCCGTGGTGAATGGCAACTGCCAGAATCAGCAGCAGCACAGCTCTTCCAGTGCCAAAACAACTCCACCTGCCTCATGAACTTCACATACCATCAGCTGTGCTAGCAGCTATCTAGGAAATCCTGTTTGGTCTCTTCCGGTCCAATGCCCATTGAACCCAGTGGGATGGAATCAAGCAGGTTGAGCACCCACACTAAACTTGCAAAAAGCTCCTCACTCAAGGCGCTCAAAACTCCACAGCCAAACACAAGTTCAGCGCCCAAGCCATTTCCCGCTGCCATGGAAACCAAGTGCTCTGGCAGCACATATTTCTGAAAGTGGATATGACACCTAGGGAACTCAGGGCGGTGGTGAATGGCAACTGCGAGAAGCAGCAGCAAAACAGCTCTTCCAGTGCCAAAACAACTCCACCTGCCTCATGAACTTCACATACCATCAGCTGTGTGCTAGCAGCTATCTAGGAAACCCTGTTTGGTCACTTCCGGTCCAATGCCCATTGAGCCCAGTGGGATGGAATCAAGCAGGTTGAGCATCCACACAAAACTTGCATGCAGCTCCTCACTCAAGGCGCTCAAAACTCCACAGCCAAACACAAGTTCAGCGCCCAAGCCATTTCCCGCTGCCATGGAAACCAAGTGCTCTGGCAGCACATATGTCTGAAAGTGGATATGACACCTAGGGAACTCAGGGCGGTGGTGAATGGCAACTGCCCGAAGCAGCAGCACAGCTCTTCCAGTGCCAAAACAACTCCACCTGCCTCATGAACTTCACATACCATCAGCTGTGCTAGCAGCTATCTAGGAAACCCTGTTTGGTCACTTCCGGTCCAATGCCCATTGAGCCCAATGGGATGGAATCAAGCAGGTTGGGCACCCACACTAAACTAACATGGAGCTCCTCACTCAAGGCGCTCAACACTCCACAGCCAAACACAAGTTCAGCACCAAAGCCATTTCCCGCTGCCATGGAAACCAAGTGCTCTGGCAGCACATATGTCTGAAAGTGGATATGACACCTAGGGAACTCAGGGCCGTGGGGAATGGCAAGTGCCCGAAGCAGCAGCACAGCTCTTCCAGTGCCAAAACAACTCCACCTGCCTCATGAACTTCACATACCATCAGCTGTGCTAGCAGCGTTCTAGGAAACTATGTTTGGTCACTTCCGGTCCAATGCCCATTGAGCCCAGTGGGATGGAATCAAGCAGGTTGAGCACCCACACTAAACTAACATGGAGCTCCTCACTCAAGGCGCTCAAAACTCCACAGCCAAACACAAGTTCAGCGCCCAAGCCATTTCCCGCTACCATGGAAACCAAGTGCTCTGGCACCACATATGTCTGAAAGTGGATATGACCACTAGGGTACCCAGGGCGGTGGTGAATGGCAACTGCCCGAAGCAGCAGCACAGCTCTTCCAGTGCCAAAACAACTCCACCTGCCTCATAAACTTCACATACCATCAGCTGTGCTAGCAGCTATCTAGGAAACCCTGTTTGGTCACTTCCGGTCCAATGCCCATTGAGCCCAGTGGGATGGAATCAAACAGGTTGAGCATCCACACAAAACTTATAAAAAGCTCCTCACTCAAGGCGCTCAAAACTCCACAGCCAAACACAAGTTCTGCGCCCAAGCCATTTCCCGCTGCCATGGAAACCAAGTGCTCTGGCACCACATATGTCTGAAAGTGAATATGAAACCTAGGGAACTCAGGCGGTGGTGAATGTCAACTGCCCGAAGCAGCAGCACAGCTCTTCCAGTGCCAAAACAACTCCACCTGCCTCATGAACTTCACATACCATCAGCTTTGCTAGCAGCTATCTAGGAAACCCTGTTTGGTCACTTCCGGTCTAATGCCCATTGAGCCCAGTGGGATGGAATCAAGCAGGTTGAGCACCCACACTAAACTAACATGCACCTCCTCACTCAAGCCGCTCAAAACTCCACAGCCAAATACAAGTTCAGCGAGCAAGCCATTTCCCGCTGCCATGGAAACCAAGTGTTCTCCCACCACATATGTCTGAAAGTGGATATGACACCTAGGGAACTCAGGGCGGTGGTGAATGGCAACTGCCCGAAGCAGCAGCACAGCTCTTCCAGTGCCAAAACAACTCCACCTGCCTCATGAACTTCACAAACCATCAGCTGTGCTAGCAGCTATCTAGGAAACCCTGTTTGGTCACTTCCGGCCAATGCCCATTGAGCCCAGTGGGATGGAATCAAGCAGGTTGAGCACCCACACTAAACTTACATGGAGCTCCTCACTCAAGGCGCTCAAAACTCCATAGCTAAATACAAATTCAGTGCCCAAGCCATTTCCCGCTGCCATGGAAAGCAAGTGCTCTGGCAGCACATATGTCTGAAAGTGGATATGACACCTAGGGAACTCAGGGCCGTGGTGAATGGCAACTGCCCGAAGCAGCAGAAAACAGCTCTTCCAGTGCCAAAACAACTCAACCTGCCTCATGAACTTCACATACCATCAGCTGTGCTAGCAGCTATCTAGGAAATCCTGTTTGGTCTCTTCCGGTCCAATGCCCATTGAGCCCAGTGGGATGGAATCAAGCAGGTTGAGCACCCACACTAAACTTGCAAAAAGCTCCTCACTCAAGGCGCTCAAAACTCCACAGCCAAACACAAGTTCAGCGCCCAAGCCATTTCCCGCTGCCATGGAAACCAAGTGCTCTGGCACCACATATGTCTGAAAGTGGATATGACACCTAGGGAACTCAGGGCGGTGGTGAATGGCAACTGCCCGAAGCAGCAGCAAAACAGCTCTTCCAGTGCCAAAACAACTCCACCTGCCTCATGAACTTCACATACCATCAGCTGTGTGCTAGCAGCTATCTAGGAAACCCTGTTTGGTCACTTCCGGTCCAATGCCCATTGAGCCCAGTGGGATGGAATCAAGCAGGTTGAGCACCCACACTAAACTAACATGCACCTCTTCACTCAAGGCGCTCAAAACTCCACAGCCAAACACAAGTTCAGTGCCCAAGCTATTTCCCGCTGCCATGGAAACCAAGTGCTCTGGCACCACATATGTCTGAAAGTGGATATGACACCTAGGGATCCCACGGCGGTGGTGAATGACAACTGCCCCAAGCAGCAGCAAAACAGCTCTTCCAGTGCCAAAACAACTCCACCTGTCTCATGAACTTCACATACCATCAGCTGTGCTAGCAGCTATCTAGGAAGCCCTGTTTGGTCACTTCCGGTCCAATGCCCATTGAGCCCAGTGGGATGGAATCAAGCAGGTTGAGCACCCACACTAAACTAACATGCACCTCCTCACTCAAGGCGCTCAAAACTCCACAGCCAAATACAAGTTCAGCGAGCAAGCCATTTCCCGCTGCCATGGAAACCAAGTGTTCTGGCACCACATATGTCTGAAAGTGGATATGACACCTAGGGAACTCAGGGCGGTGGTGAATGGCAACTGCCCGAAGCAGCAGCACAGCTCTTCCAGTGCCAAAACAACTCCACCTGCCTCATGAACTTCACATACCATCAGCTGCGCTAGCAGCTATCTAGGAAACCCTGTTTGGTCACTTCCGGCCAATGCCCATTGAGCCCAGTGGGATGGAATCAAGCAGGTTGAGCACCCACACTAAACTTACATGGAGCTCCTCACTCAAGCCGCTCAAAACTCCATAGCTAAATACAAATTCAGTGCCCAAGCCATTTCCCGCTGCCATGGAAACCAAGTGCTCTGGCACACATATGTCTGAAAGTGGATATGACACCTAGGGAACTCAGGGCGGTGGTGAATGGCAACTGCTCGAAGCAGCAGCACAGCTCTTCCAGTGCCAAAACAACTCCACCTGCCTCATGAACTTCACATACCATCAGCTGTGCTAGCAGCTATCTAGGAAACCCTGTTTGGTCACTTCCGGTCCAATGCCCATTGAGCCCAGTGGGATGGAATCAAGCAGGTTGAGCACCCACACAAACCTTGCAAAAAGCTCCTCACTCAAGGCGCTCAAAACTCCACAGCCAAACACAAGTTCAGCGCACAAGCCATTTCCCGCTGCCATGGAAACCAAGTGCTCTGGCAGCACATATGTCTGAAAGTGGATATGACACCTAGGGAACTCAAGGCCGTGGTGAATGGCAACTGCGAGAAGCAGCAGCAAAACAGCTCTTCCAGTGCCAAAACAACTCAACCTGCCTCATTCACTTCACATACCATCAGCTGTGCTAGCAGCTATCTAGGAAATCCTGTTTGGTCACTTCCGGTCCAATGCCCATTGAGCCCAGTGGGATGGAATCAAGCAGGTTGAGCACCCACACTAAGCTTGCAAAAAGCTCCTCACTCAAGGCGCTCAAAACTCCACAGCCAAACACAAGTTCAGCGCCCAAGCCATTTCCCGCTGCCATGGAAACCAAGTGCTCTGGCACCACATATGTCTGAAAGTGGATATGACACCTAGGGAACCCAGGGCGGTGGTGAATGGCAACTACCCGAAGCAGCAGCTCTTCCAGTGCCAAAACAACTCCACCTGCCTCATAAACTTCACATACCATCAGCTGTGCTAGCAGCTATCTAGGAAACCCTGTTTGGTCACTTCCGGTCCAATGCCCATTGAGCCCAGTGGGATGGAATCAAGCAGGTTGAGCACCCACACTAAACTAACATGCACCTCCTCACTCAAGCCGCTCAAAACTCCACAGCCAAATACAAGTTCAGCGCCCAAGCCATTTCCCGTTGCCATGGAAACCAAGTGCTCTGGCAGCACATATGTCTGAAAGTGGATATGACACCTAGGGAACCCAGGGCGGTGGTGAATGGCAACTGCCCGAAGAAGCAGCACAGCTCTTCCAGTGCCAAAACAACTCCACCTGCCTCATGAACTTCGCATACCATCATCTGTGCTAGCAGCTATCTAGGAAACCCTGTTTGGTCACTTACGGTCCAATGCCCATTGAGCCCAGTGGGATGGAATCAAGCAGGTTGAGCACCCACACAAACCTTGCAAAAAGCTCCTCACTCAAGGCGCTCAAAACTCCACAGCCAAACACAAGTTCAGCGCCAAAGCCATTTCCCGCTGCCATGGAAACCAAGTGCTCTGGCACCACATATGTCTGAAAGTGGATATGACACCTAGGGAACTCAGGGCCGTGGTGAATGGCAACTGCCCGAAGCAGCAGCAGCACAGCTCTTCCAGTGCCAAAACAACTCCACCTGCCTCATGAACTTCACATACCATCAGCTGTGCTAGCAGCTATCTAGGAAACCCTGTTTGGTCACTTCCGGTCCAATGCCCATTGAGCCCAGTGGGATGGAATCAAGCAGGTTGAGCACCCACACTAAACTAACATGCACCTCCTCACTCAAGGCGCTCAAAACTCCACAGCCAAACACAAGTTCAGCGCCCAAGCCATTTCCCGCTGCCATGGAAACCAAGTGCTCTGGCACCACATATGTCTGAAAGTGGATATGACCCCTAGGGTACCCAGGGCGGTGGTGAATGGCAACTGCCCGAAGCAGCAGCACAGCTCTTCCAGTGCCAAAACAACTCCACCTGCCTCATAAACTTCACATACCATCAGCTGTGCTAGCAGCTATCTAGGAAACCCTGTTTGGTCACATCCGGTCCAATGCCCATTGAGCCCAGTGGGATGGAATCAAGCAGGTTGAGCATCCACACAAAACTTATAAAAAGCTCCTCACTCAAGGCGCTCAAAACTCCACAGCCAAACACAAGTTCTGCGCCCAAGCCATTTCCCGTTGCCATGGAAACCAAGTGCTCTGGCACCACATATGTCTGAAAGTGAATATGAAACCTAGGGAACTCAGGCGGTGGTGAATGGCAACTGCCCGAAGCAGCAGCACAGCTCTTCCAGTGCCAAAACAACTCCACCTGCCTCATGAACTTCACATACCATCAGCTGTGCTAGCAGCTATCTAGGAAACCCTGTTTGGTCACTTCCGGTCCAATGCCCATTGAGCCCAGTGGGATGGAATCAAGCAGGTTGAGCACCCACACTAAACTAACATGGAGCTCCTCACTCAAGGCGCTCAAAACTCTACAGCCAAATACAAGTTCAGCGAGCAAGCCATTTCCCGCTGCCATGGAAACCAAGTGTTCTGGCACCACATATGTCTGAAAGTGGATATGACACCTAGGGAACTCAGGGCGGTGGTGAATGGCAACTGCCCGAAGCAGCAGCACAGCTCTTCCAGTGCCAAAACAACTCCACCTGCCTCATGAACTTCACATACCATCAGCTGCGCTAGCAGCTATCTAGGAAACCCTGTTTGGTCACTTCCGGCCAATGCCCATTGAGCCCAGTGGGATGGAATCAAGCAGGTTGAGCACCCACACTAAACTAACATGCACCTCCTCACTCAAGCCGCTCAAAACTCCATAGCTAAATACAAATTCAGTGCCCAAGCCATTTCCCGCTGCCATGGAAACCAAGTGCTCTGGCACACATATGTCTGAAAGTGGATATGACACCTAGGGAACTCAGGGCGGTGGTGAATGGCAACTGCTCGAAGCAGCAGCACAGCTCTTCCAGTGCCAAAACAACTCCACCTGCCTCATGAACTTCACATACCATCAGCTGTGCTAGCAGCTATCTAGGAAACCCTGTTTGGTCACTTCCGGTCCAATGCCCATTGAGCCCAGTGGGATGGAATCAAGCAGGTTGAGCACCCACACAAACCTTGCAAAAAGCTCCTCACTCAAGGCGCTCAAAACTCCACAGCCAAACACAAGTTCAGCGCACAAGCCATTTCCCGCTGCCATGGAAACCAAGTGCTCTGGCAGCACATATGTCTGAAAGTGGATATGACACCTAGGGAACTCAAGGCCGTGGTGAATGGCAACTGCGAGAAGCAGCAGCAAAACAGCTCTTCCAGTGCCAAAACAACTCAACCTGCCTCATTCACTTCACATACCATCAGCTGTGCTAGCAGCTATCTAGGAAATCCTGTTTGGTCACTTCCGGTCCAATGCCCATTGAGCCCAGTGGGATGGAATCAAGCAGGTTGAGCACCCACACTAAACTTGCAAAAAGCTCCTCACTCAAGGCGCTCAAAACTCCACAGCCAAACACAAGTTCAGCGCCCAAGCCATTTCCCGCTGCCATGGAAACCAAGTGCTCTGGCAGCACATATGTCTGAAAGTGGATATGACACCTAGGGAACCCAGGGCGGTGGTGAATGGCAACTGCCCGAAGCAGCAGCTCTTCCAGTGCCAAAACAACTCCACCTGCCTCATAAACTTCACATACCATCAGCTGTGCTAGCAGCTATCTAGGAAACCCTGTTTGGTCACTTCCGGTCCAATGCCCATTGAGCCCAGTGGGATGGAATCAAGCAGGTTGAGCACCCACACTAAACTAACATGCACCTCCTCACTCAAGCCGCTCAAAACTCCACAGCCAAATACAAGTTCAGCGCCCAAGCCATTTCCCGTTGCCATGGAAACCAAGTGCTCTGGCAGCACATATGTCTGAAAGTGGATATGACACCTAGGGAACTCAGGGCGGTGGTGAATGGCAACTGCCCGAAGAAGCAGCACAGCTCTTCCAGTGCCAAAACAACTCCACCTGCCTCATGAACTTCGCATACCATCATCTGTGCTAGCAGCTATCTAGGAAACCCTGTTTGGTCACTTACGGTCCAATGCCCATTGAGCCCAGTGGGATGGAATCAAGCAGGTTGAGCACCCACACAAACCTTGCAAAAAGCTCCTCACTCAAGGCGCTCAAAACTCCACAGCCAAACACAAGTTCAGCGCCAAAGCCATTTCCCGCTGCCATGGAAACCAAGTGCTCTGGCACCACATATGTCTGAAAGTGGATATGACACCTAGGGAACTCAGGGCCGTGGTGAATGGCAACTGCCCGAAGCAGCAGCAGCACAGCTCTTCCAGTGCCAAAACAACTCCACCTGCCTCATGAACTTCACATACCATCAGCTGTGCTAGCAGCGTTCTAGGAAACCCTGTTTGGTCACTTACGGTCCAATGCCCATTGAGCCCAGTGGGATGGAATCAAGCAGGTTGAGCACCCACACTAAACTTGCAAAAAGCTCCTCACTCAAGGCGCTCAAAACTCCACAGCCAAACACAAGTTCTGCGCCCAAGCCATTTCCCGCTGCCATGGAAAGCAAGTGCTCTGGCAGCACATATGTCTGAAAGTGGATATGACACCTAGGGAACACAGGGCGGTGGTGAATGGCAACTGCCCGAAGCAGCAGCAAAACAGCTCTTCCAGTGCCAAAACAACTCCACCTGCCTCATGAACTTCACATACCATCAGCTGTGCTAGCAGCGTTCTAGGAAACCCTGTTTGGTCACTTACGGTCCAATGCCCATTGAGCCCAGTGGGATGGAATCAAGCAGGTTGAGCACCCACACTAAACTTACATGGAGCTCCTCACTCAAGCCGCTCAAAACTCCATAGCTAAATACAAATTCAGTGCCCAAGCCATTTCCCACTGCCATGGAAACCAAGTGCTCTGGCACCACATATGTCTGCAAGTGGATATGACACCTAGGGAACTCAGGGCGGTGGTGAATGGCAACTGCCCGAAGCAGCAGCAAAACAGCTCTTCCAGTGCCAAAACAACTCCACCTGCCTCATGAACTTCACATACCATCAGCTGTGTTAGCAGCTATCTAGGAAACCCTGTTTGGTCTCTTCCGTTCCAATACCCATTGAGCCCAGTGGGATAGAATCAAGCAGGTTGAGCACCCACACTAAACTAACATGCACCTCCTCACTCAAGCCGCTCAAAACTCCACAGCCAAACACAAGTTCAGCGCCCAAGCCATTTCCCGCTGCCATGGAAACCAAGTGCTCTGGCACCACATATGTCTGAAAGTGGATATGACACCTAGGGAACTCAGGGCGGTGGTGAATGGCAACTGCCCGAAGCAGCAGCACAGCTCTTCCAGTGCCAAAACAACTCCACCTGCCTCATGAACTTCACATACCATCAGCTGTGCTAGCAGCTATCTAGGAAACCCTGTTTGGTCTCTTCCGTTCCAATACCCATTGAGCCCAGTGGGATGGAATCAAGCAGGTTGAGCACCCACACTAAACTTACATGGAGCTCCTCACTCAAGGCGCTCAAAACTCCACAGCCAAATACAAGTTCAGCGCCAAAGCCATTTACCGCTGCCATGGAAACCAAGTGCTCTGGCAGCACATATGTCTGAAAGTGGATATGACACCTAGGGAACTCAGGGCGGTGGTGAATGACAACTGCCCGAAGCAGCAGCACAGCTCTTCCAGTGCCAAAAGAACTCCACCTGCCTCATTCACTTCACATACCATCAGCTGTGCTAGCAGCTATCTAGGAAACCCTGTTTGGTCACTTCCGGTCCAATGCCCATTGAGCCCAGTGGGATGGAATCAAGCAGGTTGAGCACCCACACAAAACTTGCAAAAAGCTCCTCACTCAAGGCGCTCAAAACTCCACAGCCAAATACAAGATCAGCGCACAAGCCATTTCCCTCTGCCATGGAAACCAAGTGCTCTGGCAGCACATATGTCTGAAAGTGAATATGAAACCTAGGGAACTCAGGCGGTGGTGAATGTCAACTGCCCGAAGCAGCAGCACAGCTCTTCCAGTGCCAAAACAACTCCACCTGCCTCATGAACTTCACATATCATCAGCTTTGCTAGCAGCTATCTAGGAAACCCTGTTTGGTCACTTACGGTCCAATGCCCATTGAGCCCAGTGGGATGGAATCAAGCAGGTTGAGCACCCACACTAAACTAACATGCACCTCCTCACTCAAGGCGCTCAAAACTCCACAGCCAAATACAAGTTCAGCGAGCAAGCCATTTCCCGCTGCCATGGAAACCAAGTGTTCTCCCACCACATATGTCTGAAAGTGGATATGACACCTAGGGAACTCAGGGCGGTGGTGAATGGCAACTGCCCGAAGCAACAGCACAGCTCTTCCAGTGCCAAAACAACTCCACCTGCCTCATGAACTTCACATACCATCAGCTGTGCTAGCAGCTATCTAGGAAACCCTGTTTGGTCACTTCCGGCCAATGCCCATTGAGCCCAGTGGGATGGAATCAAGCAGGTTGAGCACCCACACTAAACTTACATGGAGCTCCTCACTCAAGGCGCTCAAAACTCCATAGCTAAATACAAATTCAGTGCCCAAGCCATTTCTCGCTGCCATGGAAACCAAGTGCTCTGGCAGCACATATGTCTGAAAGTGGATATGACACCTAGGGAACTCAGGGCCGTGGTGAATGGCAACTGCCAGAATCAGCAGCAAAACAGCTCTTCCAGTGCCAAAACAACTCAACCTGCCTCATGAACTTCACATACCATCAGCTGTGCTAGCAGCTATCTAGGAAATCCTGTTTGGTCTCTTCCGGTCCAATGCCCATTGAGCCCAGTGGGATGGAATCAAGCAGGTTGAGCACCCACACAAAACTTGCAAAAAGCTCCTCACTCAAGGCGCTCAAAACTCCACAGCCAAACACAAGTTCAGCGCCCAAGCCATTTCCCGCTGCCATGGAAACCAAGTGCTCTGGCACCACATATGTCTGAAAGTGGATATGACACCTAGGGAACTCAGGGCGGTGGTGAATGGCTACTGCCCGAAGCAGCAGCAAAACAGCTCTTCCAGTGCCAAAACAACTCCACCTGCCTCATGAACTTCACATACCATCAGCTGTGTGCTAGCAGCTATCTAGGAAACCCTGTTTGGTCACTTACGGTCCAATGCCCATTGAGCCCAGTGGGATGGAATCAAGCAGGTTGAGCACCCACACTAAACTAACATGCACCTCTTCACTCAAGGCGCTCAAAACTCCACAGCCAAACACAAGTTCAGTGCCCAAGCTATTTCCCGCTGCCATGGAAACCAAGTGCTCCGGCACCACATATGTCTGAAAGTGGATATGACACCTAGGGATCCCACGGCGGTGGTGAATGGCAACTACCCGAAGTAGCAGCACAGCTCTTCCAGTGCCAAAACAACTCCACCTGCCTCATAAACTTCACATACCATCAGCTGTGCTAGCAGCTATCTAGGAAACCCTGTTTGGTCACTTCCGGTCCAATGCCCATTGAGCCCAGTGGGATGGAATCAAGCAGGTTGAGCATCCACACAAAACTTGCATGCAGCTCCTCACTCAAGGCGCTCAAAACTCCACAGCCAAATACAAGTTCAGCGCCCAAGCCATTTCCCGCTGCCATGGAAACCAAGTGCTCTGGCACCACATATGTCTGAAAGTGGATATGACACCTAGGGAACCCAGGGCGGTGGTGAATGGCAACTGCCCGAAGCAGCAGCACAGCTCTTCCAGTGCCAAAACAACTCCACCTGCCTCATGAACTTCACATACCATCAGCTGTGCTAGCAGCTATCTAGGAAACCCTGTTTGGTCACTTCCGGTCCAATGCCCATTGAGCCCAATGGGATGGAATCAAGCAGGTTGGGCACCCACACTAAACTAACATGGAGCTCCTCACTCAAGGCGCTCAAAACTCCACAGCCAAACACAAGTTCAGCGCCGAAGCCATTTCCCGCTGCCATGGAAACCAAGTGCTCTGGCACCACATATGTCTGAAAGTGGATATGACACCTAGGGAACTCAGGGCCGTGGGGAATGGCAAGTGCCAGAAGCAGCAGCACAATAGCTCTTCCAGTGCCAAAACAACTCCACCTGCCTCATGAACTTCACATACCATCAGCTGTGCTAGCAGCGTTCTAGGAAACTATGTTTGGTCACTTCCGGTCCAATGCCCATTGAGCCCAGTGGGAAGGAATCAAGCAGGTTGAGCACCCACACTAAACTAACATGCACCTCCTCACTCAAGGCGCTCAAAACTCCACAGCCAAACACAAGTTCAGCGCCCAAGCCATTTCCCGCTGCCATGGAAACCAAGTGCTCTGGCACCACATATGTCTGAAAGTGGATATGACCCCTAGGGTACCCAGGGCGGTGGTGAATGGCAACTGCCCGAAGCAGCAGCACAGCTCTTCCAGTGCCAAAACAACTCCACCTGCCTCATAAACTTCACATACCATCAGCTGTGCTAGCAGCTATCTAGGAAACCCTGTTTGGTCACTTCCGGTCCAATGCACATTGAGCCCAGTGGGATGGAATCAAGCAGGTTGAGCATCCACACAAAACTTATAAAAAGCTCCTCACTCAAGGCGCTCAAAACTCCACAGCCAAACACAAGTTCTGCGCCCAAGCCATTTCCCGCTGCCATGGAAACCAAGTGCTCTGGCACCACATATGTCTGAAAGTGAATATGAAACCTAGGGAACTCAGGCGGTGGTGAATGGCAACTGCCCGAAGCAGCAGCACAGCTCTTCCAGTGCCAAAACAACTCCACCTTCCTCATGAACTTCACATATCATCAGCTTTGCTAGCAGCTATCTAGGAAACCCTGTTTGGTCACTTCCGGTCCAATGCCCATTGAGCCCAGTGGGATGGAATCAAGCAGGTTGAGCACCCACACTAAACTAACATGCACCTCCTCACTCAAGGCGCTCAAAACTCCACAGCCAAATACAAGTTCAGCGAGCAAGCCATTTCCCGCTGCCATGGAAACCAAGTGTTCTCCCACCACATATGTCTGAAAGTGGATATGACACCTAGGGAACTCAGGGCGGTGGTGGATGGCAACTGCCCGAAGCAGCAGCACAGCTCTTCCAGTGCCAAAACAACTCCACCTGCCTCATGAACTTCACATACCATCAGCTGTGCTAGCAGCTATCTAGGAAACCCTGTTTGGTCACTTCCGGCCAATGCCCATTGAGCCCAGTGGGATGGAATCAAGCAGGTTGAGCACCCACACTAAACTTACATGGAGCTCCTCACTCAAGACGCTCAAAACTCCATAGCTAAATACAAATTCAGTGCCCAAGCCATTTCCCGCTGCCATGGAAACCAAGTGCTCTGGCACACATATGTCTGAAAGTGGATATGACACCTAGGGAACTCAGGGCGGTGGTGAATGGCAACTGCTCGAAGCAGCAGCACAGCTCTTCCAGTGCCAAAACAACTCCACCTGCCTCATGAACTTCACATACCATCAGCTGTGCTAGCAGCTATCTAGGAAACCCTGTTTGGTCACTTCCGGTCCAATGCCCATTGAGCCCAGTGGGATGGAATCAAGCAGGTTGAGCACCCACACAAACCTTGCAAAAAGCTCCTCACTCAAGGCGCTCAAAACTCCACAGCCAAACACAAGTTCAGCGCCAAAGCCATTTCCCGCTGCCATGGAAACCAAGTGCTCTGGCAGCACATATGTCTGAAAGTGGATATGACACCTAGGGAACTCAAGGCCGTGGTGAATGGCAACTGCGAGAAGCAGCAGCAAAACAGCTCTTCCAGTGCCAAAACAAATCAACCTGCCTCATTCACTTCACATACCATCAGCTGTGCTAGCAGCTATCTAGGAAATCCTGTTTGGTCACTTCCGGTCCAATGCCCATTGAGCCCAGTGGGATGGAATCAAGCAGGTTGAGCACCCACACTAAACTTGCAAAAAGCTCCTCACTCAAGGAGCTCAAAATTCCACAGCCAAACACAAGTTCAGCGCCCAAGCCATTTCCCGCTGCCATGGAAACCAAGTGCTCTGGCACCACATATGTCTGAAAGTGGATATGACACCTAGGGAACCCAGGGCGGTGGTGAATGGCAACTGCCCGAAGCAGCAGCTCTTCCAGTGCCAAAACAACTCCACCTGCCTCATGAACTTCACATACCATCAGCTGTGGTAGCAGCGTTCTAAGAAACCCTGTTTGGTCACTTCCGGTCCAATGCCCATTGAGCCCAGTGGGATGGAATCAAGCAGGTTGAGCACCCACACTAAACTAACATGCACCTCCTCACTCAAGGCGCTCAAAACTCCACAGCCAAATACAAGTTCAGCGCCCAAGCCATTTCCCGCTGCCATGGAAACCAAGTGCTCTGGCAGCACATATGTCTGAAAGTGGATATGACACCTAGGGAACTCAGGGCGGTGGTGAATGACAACTGCCCGAAGCAGCAGCACAGCTCTTCCAGTGCCAAAAGAACTCCACCCGCCTCATTCACTTCACATACCATCAGCTGTGCTAGCAGCTATCTAGGAAACCCTGTTTGGTCACTTACGGTCCAATGCCCATTGAGCCCAGTGGGATGGAATCAAGCAGGTTGAGCACCCACACTAAACTTGCAAAAAGCTCCTCACTCAAGGCGCTCAACACTCCACAGCCAAACACAAGTTCAGCGCCCAAGCCATTTCCCGCTGCCATGGAAACCAAGTGCTCTGGCACCACATATGTCTGCAAGTGGATATGACACCTAGGGAACTCAGGGCGGTGGTGAATGGCAACTGCCCGAAGCAGCAGCAAAACAGCTCTTCCAGGGCCAAAACAACTCAACCTGCCTCATGAACTTCACATACCATCAGCTGTGCTAGCAGCTATCTAGGAAACCCTGTTTGGTCTCTTCCGTTCCAATACCCATTGAGCCCAGTGGGATAGAATCAAGCAGGTTGAGCACCCACACTAAACTAACATGCACCTCCTCACTCAAGGCGCTCAAAACTAAACAGCCAAACACAAGTTCAGCGCCCAAGCCATTTCCCGCTGCCATGGAAAGCAAGTGCTCTGGCACCACATATGTCTGAAAGTGGATATGACACCTAGGGAACTTATGGCCCTGGTGAATGGCAACTGCCCGAAGCAGCAGCACAGCTCTTCCAGTGCCAAAACTACTCCACCTGCCTCATGAACTTCACATACCATCAGCTGTGCTAGCAGCTATCTAGGAAACCCTGTTTGGTCACTTCCGGTCCAATGCACATTGAGCCCAGTGGGATGGAATCAAGCAGGTTGAGCATCCACACAAAACTTGGAAAAAGCTCCTCACTCAAGGCGCTCAAAACTCCACAGCCAAACACAAGTTCAGCACCCAAGCCATTTCCCGCTGCCATGGAAACCAAGTGCTCTGGCACCACATATGTCTGAAAGTGGATATGACACCTAGGGAACTCAGGGCGGTGGTGAATGGCAACTGCCCGAAGCAGCAGCACAGCTCTTCCAGTGCCAAAACAACTCCACCTGCCTCATGAACTTCACATACCTTCAGCTGTGCTAGCAGCTATCTAGGAAACCCTGTTTGGTCACTTCCGGTCCAATGCCCATTGAGCCCAGTGGGATGGAATCAAGCAGGTTGAGCACCCACACTAAACTAACATGCACCTCCTCACTCAAGGCGCTCAAACTCCACAGCCAAATACAAGATCAGCGCACAAGCCATTTCCCGCTGCCATGGAAACCAAGTGCTCTGGCAGCACATATGTCTGAAAGTGGATATGACACCTAGGGAAGCCAGGGCGGTGGTGAATGGCAACTGCCTGAAGCAGCAGCACAGCTCTTCCAGTGACAAAACAACTCCACCTGCCTCATGAACTTCACATACCATCAGCTGTGCTAGCAGCTATCTAGGAAACCCTGTTTGGTCACTTACGGTCCAATGCCCATTGAGCCCAGTGGGATGGAATCAAGCAGGTTGAGCATCCACACAAAACTTGGAAAAAGCTCCTCACTCAAGGCGCTCAAAACTCCACAGCCAAACACAAGTTCAGCGCCCAAGCCATTTCCCGCTGCCATGGAAACCAAGTGCTCTGGCACCACATATGTCTGAAAGTGGATATGACACCTAGGGAACTCAGGGCGGTGGTGAATGGCAACTGCCCGAAGCAGCAGCACAGCTCTTCCAGTGCCAAAACAACTCCACCTGCCTCATGAACTTCACATACCATCAGCTGTGCTAGCAGCTATCTAGGAAACCCTGTTTGGTCACTTCCGGTCCAATGCCCATTGAGCCCAGTGGGATAGAATCAAGCAGGTTGAGCACCCACACTAAACTAACATGGAGCTCCTAACTCAAGGCGCTCAAAACTCCACAGCCAAACACAAGTTCAGCGCCCAAGCCATTTCCCGCTGCCATGGAAACCAAGTGCTCTGGCACCACATATGTCTGAAAGTGGATATGACACCTCGGGAACCCAGGGCGGTGGTGAATGGCAACTGCCCGAAGCAGCAGCAAAACAGCTCTTCCAGTGCCAAAACAACTCCACCTGCCTCATGAACTTCACATACCATCAGCTGTGCTAGCAGCTATGTAGGAAACCCTGTTTGGTCACTTCCGGTCCAATGCCCATTGAACCCAGTGGGATGGAATCAAGCAGGTTGAGCACCCACACTAAACTAACATGCACCTCCTCACTCAAGGCGCTCAAAACTCCACAGCCAAATACAAGTTCAGCGCACAAGCCATATCCCGCTGCCATGGAAACCAAGTGCTCTGGCACCACATATGTCTGAAAGTGGATATGACACCTAGGGAACTCAGGGCCGTGGTGAATGGCAACTGCCAGAAGCAGCAGTAAAACAGCTCTTCCAGTGCCAAAACAACTCCACCTGCCTCATGAACTTCACATACCATCAGCTGTGCTAGCAGCGTTCTAGGAAACTATGTTTGGTCACTTCCAGTCCAATGCCCATTGAGCCCAATGGGATGGAATCAAGCAGGTTGAGCACCCACACTAAACTAACATGCACCTCCTCACTCAAGGCGCTCAAAACTCCACAGCCAAACACAAGTTCAGCGAGCAAGCCATTTCCCGCTGCCATGGAAACCAAGTGCTCTGGCACCACATATGTCTGAAAGTGGATATGACACCTAGGGAACTCAGGGCAGTGGTGAATGGCAACTGCCCGAAGCAGCAGCAAAACAGCTCTGCCAGTGCCAAAACAACTCAACCTGCCTCATGAACTTCACATACCATCAGCTGTGCTAGCAGCTATCTAGGAAACCCTGTTTGGTCTCTTCCGTTCCAATACCCATTGAGCCCAGTGGGATGGAATCAAGCAGGTTGAGCACCCACACTAAAATAACATGGAGCTCCTAACTCAAGGCGCTCAAAACTCCACAGCCAAACACAAGTTCAGCGCCCAAGCCATTTCCCGCTGCCATGGAAACCAAGTGCTCTGGCACCACATATGTCTGAAAGTGGATATGACACCTAGGGAACTCAGGGCGGTGGTGAATGGCAACTGCTCGAAGCAGCAGCACAGCTCTTCCAGTGCCAAAACAACTCCACCTGCCTCATGAACTTCACATACCATCAGCTGTGCTAGCAGCTATCTAGGAAACCCTGTTTGGTCTCTTCCGGTCCAATGCCCATTGAGCCCAGTGGGATGGAATCAAGCCGGTTGAGCATCCACACAAAACTTGCAAAAAGCTCCTCACTCAAGGCGCTCAAAACTCCACAGCCAAATACAAGTTCAGCGCCCAAGCCATTTCCCGCTGCCATGGAAACCAAGTGCTCTGGCAGCACATATGTCTGAAAGTGGATATGACACCTAGGGAACTCAGGGCGGTGGTGAATGGCAACTGCCAGAAGCAGCAGCAAAACAGCTCTTCCAGTGCCAAAACAACTCAACCTGCCTCATGAACTTCACATACCATCAGCTGTGCTAGCAGCGTTCTAGGAAACTATGTTTGGTCACTTCCAGTGCAATGCCCATTGAGCCCAATGGGATGGAATCAAGCAGGTTGAGCACCCACACTAAACTAACATGGAGCTTCTCACTCAAGGCGCTCAAAACTCCACAGCGAAGCACAAGTTCAGCGCACAAGCCAGTCCCCGCTGCCATGGAAACCAAGTGTTCTGGCACCACATATGTCTGAAAGTGGATATGACACCTAGGGAACTCACGGCGGTGGTGAATGGCAACTGCCCGAAGCAGCAGCACAGCTCTTCCAGTGCCAAAACAACTCCACCTGCCTCATTCACTTCACATACCATCAGCTGTGCTAGCAGCGTTCTAGGAAACCCTGTTTGGTCTCTTCCGGTCCAATGCCCATTGAACCCAGTGGGATGGAATCAAGCAGGTTGAGCACCCACACAAAACTTGCAAAAAGCATCTCACTCAAGGCGCTCAAAACTCCACAGCCAAACACAAGTTCAACGCCCAAGCCATTTCCCGCTGCCATGGAAACCAAGTGCTCTGGCACCACATATGTCTGAAAGTGGATATGACACCTAGGGAACTCAGGGCGGTGGTGAATGGCAACTGCCCGAAGCAGCAGCACAGCTCTTCCAGTGCCAAAACAACTCCACCTGCCTCATGAACTTCACATACCATCAGCTGTGCTAGCAGCTATCTAGGAAACCCTGTTTGGTCACTTCCGGTCCAATGCCCATTGAGCCCAGTGGGATGGAATCAAGCAGGTTGAGCACCCACACTAAACTTACATCGAGCTCCTCACTCAAGGCGCTCAAAACTCCACATTCAAACACAAGTTCAGCACAAAAGCCATTTCCCGCTGCCATGGAAACCAAGTGCTCTGGCAGCACATATTTCTGAAAGTGAATATGACACCGAGGGAACTCACGGCGGTGGTGAATGGCAACAGCCCAGGGCAACAGTACTGCTCTTCCAGTGCCAAAACAACTCCACCTGCCTCATGAACTGCACATACCATCAGCTGTGCTAGCAGCGTTCTAGGAAACCCTGTTTGGTCTCTTCCGGTCCAATGCCCATTGAGCCCAGTGGGATAGAATCAAGCAGGTTGAGCACCCACACTAAACTAACATGCACCTCCTCACTCAAGGCACTCAAAACTCCACAGCCAAACACAAGTTCAGCGCCCAAGCCATTTCCCGCTGCCATGGAAACCAAGTGCTCTGGCAGCACATATGTCTGAAAGTGGATATGACACCTAGGGAACTCAGGGCGGTGGTGAATGGCAACTGCCCGAAGCAGCAGCACAACTCTTCCAGTGCCAAAACAACTCCACCTGCCTCATGAACTTCACATACCATCAGCTGTGCTAGCAGCTATGTAGGAAACCCTGCTTGGTCACTTCCGGTCCAATGCCCTTTGAGCCCAGTGGGATGGAATCAAGCAGGTTGAGCACCCACACTAAACTAACATGCACCTCCTCACTCAAGGCGCTCAAAACTCCACAGCCAAATACAAGTTCAGCGCAAAAGCCATTTCCCGCTGCCATGGAAAGCAAGTGCTCTGGCACCACATATGTCTGAAAGTGGATATGACACCTAGGGAACTCAGGGCGGTGGTGAATGGCAACTGCTCGAAGCAGCAGCACAGCTCTTCCAGTGCCAAAACAACTCCACCTGCCTCATGAACTTCACATACCATCAGCTGTGCTAGCAGCGTTCTAGGAAACCCTGCTTGGTCACTTCCGGTCCAATGCCCTTTGAGCCCAGTGGGATGGAATCAAGCAGGTTGAGCACCAACACTAAACTAACATGGAGCTCCTCACTCAAGCCGCTCAAAACTCCACAGTCAAAAACAAGTACAGCGCCCAAGCCATTTCCCGCTGCCATGGAAACCAAGTGCTCTGGCACCACATATGTCTGAAAGTGGATATGACACCTAGGGAACTCACGTCGGTGGTGAATGGCAACTGCCCGAAGCAGCAGCTCTTCCAGTGCCAAAACAACTCCACCTGCCTCATGAACTTCACATACCATCAGCTGTGCTAGCAGCTATCTAGGAAACCCTGTTTGGTCACTTCCGGCCCAATGCCCATTGAACCCAGTGGGATTGAATCAAGCAGGTTGAGCACCCACACTAAACTAACATGGAGCTCCTCACTCAAGGCACTCAAAACTCTCCAGCCAAACACAAGTTCAGCGCAAAAGCCATTTCCCGCTGCCATGGAAACCAAGCGCTCTGGCACCACATATGTCTGAAAGTGGATATGACACCTAGGGAACACAGGGCGGTGGTGAATGGCAACTGCCCGAAGCAGCAGCACAGCTCTTCCAGTGCCAAAACAACTCCACCTGCCTCATGAACTTCACATACCATCAGCTGTGCTAGCAGCTATCTAGGAAACCCGGTTTGGTCACTTCCGGTCCAATGCCCATTGAGCCCAAGGGGGTGGAATCAAGCAGGTTGAGCACCCACACTAAACTAACATGCACCTCCTCACTCAAGGCGCTCAAAACTCCACAGCCAAATACAAGTTCAGCGCCCAAGCCATTTCCCGCTGCCATGGAAACCAAGTGCTCTGGCACCACATATTTCTGAAAGTGGATATGACACCTAGGGAACTCACGGCGGTGGTGAATGGCAACTGCCCGAAGCAGCAGCACAGCTCTTCCAGTGCCAAAACAACTCCACCTGCCTCATGAACTTCACATACCATCAGCTGTGCTAGCAGCGTTCTAGGAAACCGTGTTTGGTCACTTCCGGTCCAATGCCCATTGAGCCCAATGGGATGGAATCAAGCAGGTTGAGCACCCACACAAAACTTGCAAAAAGCTCCTCACTCAAGGCGCTCAAAACTCCACCATCAAACACAAGTTCAGTGCCCAAGCCATTTCCCGCTGCCATGGAAACCAAGTGCTCTGGCAGCACATATGTCTGAAAGTGGATATGACACCTAGGGAACTCACGGCGGTGGTGAATGGCAACTGCCCGAAGCAGCAGCACAGCTCTTCCAGTGCCAAAACAACTCCACCTGCCTCATGAACTTCACATACCATCAGCTGTGCTAGCAGCTATCTAGGAAACCCTGTTTGGTCACTTCCGGTCCAATGCCCATTGAGCCCAGTGGGAGGGAATTAAGCAGGTTGAGCACCCACACTAAACTAACATGCACCTCCTCACTCAAGGCGCTCAACACTCCACAGCCAAACACAAGTTCAGCGCCCAAGCCATTTCCCGCTGCCATGGAAACCAAGTGCTCTGGCACCACATATGTCTGAAAGTGGATATGACACCTAGGGAACTCAGGGCGGTGGTGAATGGCAACTGCCCGAAGCAGCAGCACAGCTCTTCCAGTGCCAAAACAACTCCACCTGCCTCATAAACTTCACATACCATCAGCTGTGCTAGCAGCTATGTAGGAAACCCTGCTTGGTCACTTCCGGTCCAATGCCCATTGAGCCCAGTGGGATGGAATCAAGCAGGTTGAGCACCCACACTAAACTAACATGCACCTCCTCACTCAAGGCGCTCAAAACTCCACAGCCAAATACAAGTTCAGCGCCCAAGCCATTTCCCGCTGCCATGGAAAGCAAGTGCTCTGGCACCACATATGTCTGAAAGTGGATATGACACCTAGGGAACTCAGGGCGGTGGTGAATGGCAACTGCTCGAAGCAGCAGCACAGCTCTTCCAGTGCCAAAACAACTCCACCTGCCACATGAACTTCACATACCATCAGCTGTGCTAGCAGCGTTCTAGGAAACCCTGTTTGGTCACTTCCGGTCCAATGCCCATTGAGCCCAGTGGGATGGAATCAAGCAGGTTGAGCACCAACACTAAAATAACATGGAGCTCCTCACTCAAGGCGCTCAAAACTCTCCAGCCAAACACAAGTTCAGCGCAAAAGCCATTTCCCGCTGCCATGGAAACCAAGCGCTCTGGCACCACATATGTCTGAAAGTGGATATGACACCTAGGGAACACAGGGCGGTGGTGAATGGCAACTGCCCGAAGCAGCAGCACAGCTCTTCCAGTGCCAAAACAACTCCACCTGCCTCATGAACTTCACATACCATCAGCTGTGCTAGCAGCTATCTAGGAAACCCGGTTTGGTCACTTCCGGTCCAATGCCCATTGAGCCCAAGGGGATGGAATCAAGCAGGTTGAGCACCCACACTAAACTAACATGGAGCTCCTCACTCAAGGCGCTCAAAACTCCACAGCCAAACACAAGTTCAGCGCCAAAGCCATTTCCCGCTGCCATGGAAACCAAGTGCTCTGGCACCACATATTTCTGAAAGTGGATATGACACCTAGGGAACTCACGGCGGTGGTGAATGGCAACTGCCCGAAGCAGCAGCACAGCTCTTCCAGTGCCAAAACAACTCCACCTGCCTCATGAACTTCACATACCATCAGCTGTGCTAGCAGCTATCTGGAAAACACTGTTTGGTCACTTCCGGTCCAATGCCCATTGAGCCCAGTGGGATGGAATCAAGCAGGTTGAGCACCCACACAAAACTTGCAAAAAGCTCCTCACTCAAGGCGCTCAAAACTCCACCATCAAACACAAGTTCAGTGCAAAAGCCATTTCCCGCTGCCATGGAAACCAAGTGCTCTGGCAGCACATATGTCTGAAAGTGGATATGACACCTAGGGAACTCACGGCGGTGGTGAATGGCAACTGCCCGAAGCAGCAGCACAGCTCTTCCAGTGCCAAAACAACTCCACCTGCCTCATGAACTTCACATACCATCAGCTGTGCTAGCAGCTATCTAGGAAACCCTGTTTGGTCACTTCCGGTCCAATGCCCATTGAGCCCAGTGGGAGGGAATTAAGCAGGTTGAGCACCCACACTAAACTAACATGCACCTCCTCACTCAAGGCGCTCAACACTCCACAGCCAAACACAAGTTCAGCGCCAAAGCCATTTCCCGCTGCCATGGAAACCAAGTGCTCTGGCACCACATATGTCTGAAAGTGGATATGACACCTAGGGAACTCAGGGCGGTGGTGAATGGCAACTGCCCGAAGCAGCAGCACAGCTCTTCCAGTGCCAAAACAACTCCACCTGCCTCATGAACTTCACATACCATCAGCTGTGCTAGCAGCTATCTAGGAAACCCTGTTTGGTCGTTTCCGGTCCAATGCCCATTGAGCCCAGTGGGATGGAATCAAGCAGGTTGAGCATCCACACAAAACTTGCAAAAGCTCCTCACTCAAGCCGCTCAAAACTCCACAGCGAAACACAAGTTCAGCGCCCAAGCCATTTCCCGCTGCCATGGAAAGCAAGTGCTCTGGCACCACATATGTCTGCAAGTGGATATGACACCTAGGGAACTCAGTGTGGTGTTGAATGGCAACTGCCGGAAGAAGCTGCACAGCTGTTCCAGTGCCAAAACAACTCCACCTGCCTCATGAACTTCACATACCATCAGCTGTGCTAGCAGCTATCTAGGAAACCCTGTTTGGCCACTTCCGGTCCAATGCCCTTTGAGCCCAGTGGGATGGAATCAAGCAGGTTGAGTACCCACACTAAACTAACATGGAGCTCCTCACTCAAGGCGCTCAAAACTCCACTGCCAAACACAAGTTCAGTGCCAAAGCCATTTCCCGCTGCCATGGAAACCAAGTGCTCTGGCACCACATATGTCTGAAAGTGGATATGACACCTAGGGAACTCAGTGCGGTGGTGAATGGCAACTGCCCGAAGCAGCAGCACAGCTCTTCCAGTGCCAAAACAACTCCACCTGCCTCATGAACTTCACATACCATCAGCTGTGCTAGCAGCTATGTAAGAAACCCTGTTTGGTCATTTCCGGTCCAATGCCCATTGAGCCCAGTGGGATGGAATCAAGCAGGTTGAGCACCCACACTAAAATAACATGGAGCTCCTCACTCAAGGCGCTCAAAACTCCACAGCCAAACACAAGTTCAGCGCCCAAGCCATTTCCCGCTGCCATGGAAACCAAGCGCTCTGGCACCACATATGTCTGAAAGTGGATATGACACCTAGGGAACTCAGGGCGGTGGTGAATGGCAACTGCCCGAAGCAGCAGCACAGCTCTTCCAGTGCCAAAACAACTCCACCTGCCTCATGAACTTCACATACCATCAGCTGTGCTAGCAGCTATGTAAGAAACCCTGTTTGGTCATTTCCGGTCCAATGCCCATTGAGCCGAGTGGGATGGAATCAAGCAGGTTGAGCACCCACACTAAACTAACATGGAGCTCCTCACTCAAGGCGCTCAAAACTCCACAGCCAAACACAAGTTCAGTGCCCAAGCCATTTCCCGCTGCCATGGAAACCAAATGCTCTGGCACCACATATGTCTGAAAGTGGATATGACACCTAGGGAACTCAGGACGGTGGTGAATGGCAACTGCCCGAAGCAGCAGCACAGCTCTTCCAGTGCCAAAACAACTCCACCTGCCTCATGAACTTCACATACCATCAGCTGTGCTAGCAGCATTCTAGGAAACCCTGTTTGGTCACTTCCGGTCCAATGCCCATTGAGCCCAGTGGGATGGAATCAAGCAGGTTGAGCACCCACACTAAACTAACATGCACCTCCTCACTCAAGGCGCTCAAAACTCCACAGCCAAACACAAGTGCAGCGCCAAAGCCATTTCCCGCTGCCATGGAAACCAAGCGCTCTGGCACCACATATGTCTGAAAGTGGATATGACACCTAGGGAACTCAGGGCGGTGGTGAATGGCAACTGCCCGAAGCAGCAGCACAGCTCTTCCAGTGCCAAAACAACTCCACCTGCCTCATGAACTTCACATACCATCAGCTGTGCTAGCAGCATTCTAGGAAACCCTGTTTGGTCACTTCCGGTCCAATGCCCATTGAGCCCAGGGGGATGGAATCAAGCAGGTTGAGCACCCACACTAAACTTGCAAAAAGCTCCTCATTCAAGGCGCTCAAAACTCCACAGCCAAACACAAGTTCAGCGCCCAAGCCATTTCCCGCTGCCATGGAAACCAAGTGCTCTGGCACCACATATGTCTGAAAGTGGATATGACACCTAGGGAACTCAGTGTGGTGTTGAATGGCAACTGCCGGAAGAAGCTGCACAGCTCTTCCAGTGCCAAAACAACTCCACCTGCCTCATGAACTTCACATACCATCAGCTGTGCTAGCAGCATTCTAGGAAACCCTGTTTGGTCACTTCCGGTCCAATGCCCATTGAGCCCAGTGGGATGGAATCAAGCAGGTTGAGCACCCACACTAAAATAACATGGAGCTCCTCACTCAAGGCGCTCAAAACTCCACAGCCAAACACAAGTTCAGCGCAAAAACCATTTCCCACTGCCATGGAAACCAAGTGCTCTGGCAGCACATATGTCTGAAAGTGGATATGACACCTAGGGAACTCACGGCGGTGGTGAATGGCAACTGCCCGAAGCAGCAGCACAGCTCTTCCAGTGCCAAAACAACTCCACCTGCCTCATTCACTTCACATACCATCAGCTGTGCTAGCAGCTATGTAGGAAACCCTGTTTGGTCACTTCCGGTCCAATGCCCATTGAGCCCAGTGGGATGGAATCAAGCAGGTTGAACACCCACACTAAACTTCCAAAAAGCTCCTCACTCAAGGCACTCAAAACTCCACAGCCAAACACAAGTTCAGCGCCCAAGCCATTTCCCGCTGCCATGGAAACCAAGTGCTCTGGCACCACATATGTCTGAAAGTGGATATGACACCTAGGGAACTCAGGGCGGTGGTGAATGGCAACTGCCCGAAGCAGCAGCACAGCTCTTCCAGTGCCAAAACAACTCCACCTGCCTCATGAACTTCACATACCATCAGCTGTGCTAGCAGCTATGTAGGAAACCCTGTTTGGTCACTTCCGGTCCAATGCCCATTGAGCCCAGTGGGATGGAATCAAGCAGGTTGAGCACCCACACTAAACTAACATGCACCTCCTCACTCAAGGCGCTCAACACTCCACAGCCAAACACAAGTTCAGCGCCAAAGCCATTTCCCGCTGCCATGGAAACCAAGTGCTCTGGCACCACATATGTCTGAAAGTGGATATGACACCTAGGGAACTCAGGGCGGTGGTGAATGGCAACTGCCCGAAGCAGCAGCACAGCTCTTCCAGTGCCAAAACAACTCCACCTGCCTCATGAACTTCACATACCATCAGCTGTGCTAGCAGCTATTTAGGAAACCCTGTTTGGTCATTTCCGGTCCAATACCCATTGAGCCCAGTGGGATGGAATCAAGCAGGTTGAGCACCCACAGAAAACTTGCAAAAAGCTCCTCACTCAAGGCGCTCAAAACTCCACAGCCAAACACAAGTTCAGCGCCCAAGCCATTTCCCGCTGCCATGGAAACCAAGTGCTCTGGCACCACATATGTCTGCAAGTGGATATGACACCTAGGGAACTTAGTGTGGTGTTGAATTGCAACTGCCGGAAGAAGCTGCACAGCTCTTCCAGTGCCAAAACAACTCCACCTGCCTCATGAACTTCACATACCATCAGCTGTGCTAGCAGCTATCTAGGAAACCCTGTTTGGTCTCTTCCGGTTCAATGCCCTTTGAGCCCAGTGGGATGGAATCAAGCAGGTTGAGCACCCACACTAAACTTACATGCACCTCCTCACTCAAGGCGCTCAAAACTCCACAGCCAAACACAAGTTCAGCGCCAAAGCCATTTCCCGCTTCCATGGAAACCAAGTGCACTGGCACCACATATGTCTGAATGTGGATATGACACCTAGGGAACTCAGGGCGGTGGTGAATGGCAACTGCCCGAAGCAGCAGCACAGCTCTTCCAGTGCCAAAACAACTCCACCTCAGTCATGAACTTCACATACCATCAGCTGTGCTAGCAGCTATCTAGGAAACCCTGTTTGGTCATTTCCGGTCCAATGCCCATTGAACCTAGTGGGATGGAATCAAGCAGGTTGAGCACCCACACTAAAGTAACATGGAGCTCCTCACACAAGGCGCTCAACACTCCACAGCCAAACACAAGTTCAGCGCCCAAGCCATATCCCGCTGCCATGGAAACCAAGTGCTCTGGCACCACATATGTTTGAAAGTGGATATGACACCTAGGAAACTCAGGGCGGTGGTGAATGGCAACTGCCCGAAGCAGCAGCACAGCTCTTCCAGTGCCAAAACAATTCCACCTGCCTCATGAACTTCACATACCATCAGCTGTGCTAGCAGCTATGTAGGAAACCCTGTTTGGTCACTTACGGTCCAATGCCTATTGAGCCCAGTGGGATGGAATCAAGCAGGTTGAGCACCCACACTAAAATTCCAAAAAGCTCCTCACTCAAGGCGCTCAAAACTCCACAGCCAAACACAAGTTCAGCGCCCAAGCCATTTCCCGCTGCCATGGAAACCAAGTGCTCTGGCACCACATATGTCTGAAAGTGGATATGACACCTAGGGAACTCAGGGCGGTGGTGAATGGCAACTGCCCGAAGCAGCAGCACAGCTCTTCCAGTGCCAAAACAACTCCACCTGCCTCATGAACTTCACATACCATCAGCTGTGCTAGCAGCTATCTAGGAAACCCTGTTTGGTCACTTCCGGTCCAATGCCCATTGAGCCCAGTGGGAGGGAATTAAGCAGGTTGAGCACCCACACTAAACTAACATGGAGCTCCTCACTCAAGGCGCTCAAAACTCCACAGCCAAACACAAGTTCAGCGCCCAAGCCATTTCCCGCTGCCATGGAAACCACGTGCTCTGGCACCACATATGTCTGAAAGTGGATATGACACCTAGGGAACTCAGGGCGGTGGTGAATGGCAACTGCCCGAAGCAGCAGCACAGCTCTTCCAGTGCCAAAACAACTCCACCTGCCTCATGAACTTCACATACCATCAGCTGTGCTTGCAGCTATCTAGGAAGCCCTGTTTGGTCACTTCCAGTCCAATGCACATTGAGCCCAGTGGGATGGAATCAAGC